>NC_077230.1:279959442-280259442 GCF_027887165.1 Monodelphis domestica | reverse complement strand
ATGGGGGGAAAATGCTCTAAATCATTATTGACTAGAGAAATGCAAATTAAAACAACTCTGAAGTACCACCTCAAACCTATAATATGATAGGAAAGGAAAATAACAAATGTTGTAGGGGATGTGGAAAAATTAGAACACTAATACACTCAGTGGAGTGTGAACTGATCTAACCATTTTGGAGAGTAATTTAGAACTGTCCCCAAAGGGCTATAAATATGTGCAAATCCTTTGACCCAGAAATACTATGACTACTAGGTCTCTATCCTTAAGAGATCAGAGAAAAAGGAAAAGGGACTATAAGTACAAAAATAGTTATAGCATCTCTTTTGTGGTGGCAAAGAATTAGAAACTGAAGGAATTCCCATCAATTGGGAAATGGCTGAACAAGATGTGGAATGCAATTGTGATGAAAAACTATTGTGCTGTAGGAAATGATGGGCAGACTAGTTTCTGAAAAACTTGGGAGGATTTATAGGAACTAAAGCAAAATAAAGTGAGTAGAGCCAGAAGAACATTGTATTGATATTATATTGATAATCAATTTTATATTATATCATAATGATAATCAATTGTGAATGACTAGGGGCAGCTAGATGGATTGAGATGGGAGGGCTAGAGAGGGTTAGAGATGGGAGATCCTGAGTGCAAATCAGACCTCTGACATTTCTTAGCTGTGTAACCCTGGGCAAGTCACTTAACACCCATTGTCTGCTAGCCCTCACCACTCTTTGGCCTTGGAACCAATACTCAGGCTTGATTCTAAGATGGAAGGTGAGGTTTTCTTTCTTTTTTTTTTTGTGAGCACCTTAGCTATTCTGAGTGATACAAGATACTTCTGAAGGATTTATGATGAAAATGCTATCCACTTTCAGAGAAACAACTGATTGAATCTGAACATAGATCAAAGCATACTTTTTAAACTTTATTTTTCTTGCATTTTTCCACTTTTTTTGGTCTGTGTTTTCTTTTGAAACATGGCTAATACAAAAATGTGTTTTGCATGACTGTACATGTAAAATCTATATCAGTGTGCCTTGCCTTCTCAAGGAGGGGGGAGAAAAGGGAGGGAATTTGGAACTAAAAATATTAAAAAATGAATGTTAAAATTGTTTTTGCATGCAATAGAAAAAGTAGAAACATTCCTTAAAAATAAATAAACAAATAATCATTTAAAAAAAAAAAACTTGGATTTAACACCCAGCTAACTATATGTCCTCAGGCAAATCTCTTTATAATATAGACCAGAGGCTGGTCCTCAATTTCTTCATATGCACAACGAAAAAGTTAGACTACATGATCTCTACAGTTCCATCCATCTACAAATTATATGACCATAACAATCTCCAGAGGCAAGACATCCAGAAGTCCTATCCAACCAGTTTTCAGAGAATTCCAATTTTAGAGTTTCAGTGAACCCTACAGATTCATTCTGTACACGAGACTCTCATTTCATAGCTGATGAAATTAAACCAGAGGTAAAAATTACTGCCCCAACATCACAAAGCTAAATTATAATTTCAACCACTAAAAAAATCTCCAACTTAAAAAAAAAAAACATTTTAAAAGACATTTAAATGCTCTGCTCTGTTACCATTTTCTTCCATTTCATCCTGCGATTTTGATACCAAGTCTTTACTTGGAGTTGAGTGAGTCCCAGAGACTGAGCAAGGTCCAACCTAGAAGACAAAGGACACAAAGGCATAATGAGACAAGGGAAAAGGCCACACTGGAAATAGGAGAGCAGGCAGTAATGGGGTCCTCCAGGGTTCAATCCAGCACTTTTATCCCACATAAGCCAATACCAACTCTTCCAGAAAAACTTCCTATGGATGAGAATCCCTAGATCAAAAGTTCTTAATTTTGCTTATGTCATGGATCCCCCTTTGGCAGTCTGGTGACACCTACAGACTCCTCACAATAATGTTCTTATACATAAAGTAAAATGCAGACAATTACAAAGGACAACAAAAGTTAATGGAAATTGAGATGTGATCTTTTCCTAACGAAGTTCATGGACCCTCTAAAACTTATTCTTGAGAAAGTCCTAGAGGATATGAAGAGATAATCATCCCCAAGCTAATGAGGGGAACTCCTCTACCTCAGAAATTTTACTATCAAGATTGGAATTATGTTGGAGAACCATGTCCATCCCTCCCTTCATTATAAAGGTCTCCTCCTGATATCTATTTCACCTCTGATATTTTAAGGTGAAAGCTCTGATTGAACAACCAAACTAGGAATAAATATAAGGCTACAAAGTCCTTATATAAATTCTATTCATTCTTTAAGACCTAGAGTCAATCAATCTTAAGTCTCCAATCTAATTCTCCAATTCCCATGGTAGAACTGCTAAAAGGAGAAAAGTTTTACTGAAAATGATCAAAAAACAGAAGCCTAACAAACACCTGATGTCAAAACACTTAGCTCTTTCCTCCTACTTAGGAGAATTGTGTCCTTAACATCAATTCACCAAAGATTCTGGGCCCGAGTACACTAATCCCTCTTTAGTCTTTCTGAAGTCAGTCCTGCCCACAGCCTCCTTCAGTTTTCTCTGTGACTCAGTCCACTTGAGGTCAGTAGGTGCATTAAGCTTCAGTTCATAGCCCTTCCACTAGTTACCAAACTGCATTAGTTCACTTAGGAAATATGCATCTTTGACTCACTGCTGTCTACAGAAACATGCTTCTCTCTTTCTCTCTACTTGCCACCGTTACAACTTCTCTCTTCCCTACGCATTTACCTAAATAAGATTGCCTAGGAAACCAGGGAAACAAACAGAGAGGAAGAGCGAAAAAGCCCAGGGAGGAGTGATTGCTCATAGCCTCAGTCACGTACAAAGGTGAGGAACATCCATAATGGCAGATTAAGGCAGCAACTTCGAGTGCCTGCCAGATGGTGTCCACCTCCCCAGGCAAAAGAGCCAATCCTGTGCAGGTCTCCTGGAGCACTTGAGAGATGCCTGGGCAGGTATCTGAGGCCCCAGGAAGGGCTTTTAGGAGCTATGGAAAAGCTTCTCTGACTTTTTCTAATTGGCCTGAAATTAGTGGTTGGTTTTACCTATTCATCTCAAAGTCCTTTAGACAACATCCTACAATTAAATAATATTGCCCATTTCACTCACCTGCAAAGGACTTGGCTCTTATTGCCATATCAAGGATTGGGGTCACAGGAAGAAATAATGAAGATCTATAGATAATCCCCAACTTCCTTTTAGTCAATGATTTTAATCTTTTTCTTTACTAAAACTCTGACTTAAACAGCTACCAGAGAGCTTAATAGATGTATTTTGTTTTTACTGTCTTTCTCTGTGACAGAATGAAAAGTGCACTGGATTTGGATTCAGGAAACCTGTGTCAAATCCTACCCCTGCTTCTTACCACCTGGGGGACTGACCAATTGCTTAATGTCCCATGGTCCCGTTTTCTCATTTGTGAAATGAAGGCGTTCAACTGAATGATGAGAAAGATTCCTTTTAATTCTAAAATTCCAATGATCCCTCTAGATAGACCAGGGGTTCTTTATCACCTTGGCAGATGGGTGAAGTCTGTGGGTCCTCTCTCAGAATAATGTTTATAAATGCATAAGACAAATTACCTAAGAGTACAAAGCAAAGAATTCTTCTGAAATACAGATAAGAAAATATTAAGTAAAACAAGTTCACTGACCCACAGATTAAGAACCTTGTCTCTAGACCCTGCTAATTCCATGGTGAAACTGACACAAAACTAGTATTAAAAAAAAGAAAGAAAAAAGAAACAATGACTTTGAGATTTTCCCAAAAAAATTGACATATTTTCTCAGGAACCTTCTTTATAACCTCCTCTTGCTCTCTAGACAATTAAACTTCATTTAAAAGGCAGGACATCTAAGTACAGAAAATGGATGTGCTTTTCCCAAGCCAACATCGACATCCATAAGATGGCATGAGGGACCCTGGTCACCAATTCCAGGACCTGCTCAGACTCCAACCAGTAACCTCACCCATTTCACTAAGACAACTGCCATCTTCTAAGTGTTTCTAGCCTTCCAATTCACTCTGTTCCCTGAATGACCCCCAAATAAGGGCACAGAGAAGGATACTATGGAAACCATTAGCCTAACAGCATCCTGGATAAGTAGTTGTTCTACTGAGGCACCCACCTATTCCGGGAAACAGCTGAGGGGGCAGTGCTGAGGGTATGGCAAATACAGACTTTAATAACAGTCCCCTTGGCACTCAGTGATCATCTCATTGAGAATATAATCCTACCACTGGCCCAGAGACTCACAAAAGAGCTGGAAGGAGTTTTGGAAATCATCTAGTCCAATCCCATCTTTTAGCAAAGGGCAGAATTGTCCCATGAATCCTTAGTACAGCCCAGGAGCTACTTCCCTGAGGGTGTCAGAAGCTGTCAGATTTCTGAGAAACTCTTCCTCCCTTCATTCCTCCTGCCTCAAATCTGTAGAGCTGCCTTCTTCCTCTCCCATGAGCTTACCTGTCTGGTGTGGATAGGTATTTTTGCTTCTGAAACTTTTTCTCTAATCCCATGAGCTGCAGCTCTGTGAAGATAGTTCGGCTCCGACGGGGCTTTTTCAACCTGGGAGCTGGCTGTTCGGTCTCAGATTCACTGCTGGCTGGGGCCTCACTGGCTGGGGCATCAGAGGTAGCCTCTGTAACTGGGCGACATGACAATGCCTGGGCAATTCGAGGGGTGGCAGGGACCAGGTGGGAGATAACAGGAGGCTGTCGGGTGATCACAGAGAGAAGGGGGTATGCCCGAAGAGAGGGGGTGCCTAAGAGACAAAATGGAAAGGCAGAGGGAAGGTCACCAAAAGGATCATAAGGATGGGGAAAGACGGTTCTCCCTATAACTAGAAACTGGGTAGACTATGAATAGAATGAATTTAGTTTGGTTCAAAATTTTTAAAACTATAAACATGGATCAGATTAATAATGAAAATTATAAAAATAATATAATTAGATACAGAAAAAGTTTTTAACAAGTACAACAAATATATCAAAAATATTAGACATAATGATGATTTTTTCTTTTATCTACAGTGGAGAAATCCAAAAGGATGTCCATTTTCACTATCATTTGATGTAGTTCTAGAAATCATCAGTAAGAAAAGATAAAGAAACTGAAAGAATAAGTGTAAGCAAAGAAGAAAGAAAATTCTTCTCCACAGATACCATGATGGCTTACTTAAGAGAACTTTAAAGATTCAAGTAAAAGAAAGTTAATTGAAACAATTTCAGTAATGTAGCAGAATATAAAATAAATGTAAAAAAATAATTTACCTCTATCTTTCTGCTAGGTTTTATTGAAAATATACCTAAATATAAATGCCATTCAAAATAACTATGTATAAGATCTTGATGGTTCACATACATAGGAATTATATAAACACAGCTACAAAATACTCTTTAAATAAAGACAGATAAAAGTTTCAGCTGATTAGTGCATGCCAAAACATTATTTTATTTTTTTAAAGACATATTGCTTTACTGCAAAAATGAATAATATGGAAATAGGTATCATAATATTTGATAACCCAGTGGAATTGCTTGTCAGCTCCAGGAAGGGGGACTGAAGAGGGGAGAGAAAGAAAATGAATCATGTAAAGATGGGAAAATATTTTAAATAAATAAATAAAAACAAGATAAAATCTTTCTAGAGGAACAAAAATCCATGAATTTTGGAAATAATGAAAGAGTACTATCTGTGTGACCTTAAGTAAGTCACTTAATCCCAACTGCCTGTCCTACCACTCTTCCATCTTAGAACTGGTACTTGGTAAAGATGTTCTTTGGGTTCTGCAGTTTCTTTTCTAATTTTATTTCCCCCCTATATAATTAGATTTCTCATAGACGTTGAGTTAGAACTATTCAGAAATATGTGTTCTGAGGCCCATGAACATTATGCAACTATTAGCAAGGATCTTCATTAGGGTTCTGCTTATATTATGAAAGATACTGATTAGTTAGCTCAAATAAAACCCCTCCTGAATCACTGTTTTATCATGGTGGAAGGGCTTGAATAGCTCAATGAAACTATGAGCTATCCCATGCAAGGTTACCCAAGCTAGACAAGTCATAGTGGAGAGTTCTGACAAAACGTGATCCAGTGGAGAAGGAAATGGCAAACCACTCCAGAAGGTATCACATTGGAAGGAGGATGAGCCCTTCGGGTCAGAAGGGTCTGGAGTTCTATGGTCTGTGGGGTCATGAAGAGTCAGACACAACCAAAAAAACTGAATGACAAAGACTCCATACCCAAAGACCGTCACTGTGAAAATACTGACTTGGACTCTGTGACTTTGCATCATTCTCATATATTTGTGAAATTTTAATACTCCATCTCTTCCTGAAAAACAGTAATCATTATGATAAACTTTGGGTGCCTCACTTTAAATGAACACATGCCTTTAGTTGCCAAAAGAAGAATAAACATAGAAATGAACTAGAATGAATGGATTTTCTAATCATTGTTTTCACAGAATCACAAAACCTCAGAATTAGAAGAGATCTCAGCAATCATTCTAATCTGGTCCCTACCTAAATAAAAACTTGCTATATAATCTACCCAGCAAGTGATTCTTCAGCCTTTATTCCATATCAGAGAAATTCCTAAGGTAATCCCTTCCAATCTTTAGTTGCTCAGTCATTTCAGTCATGTCCAACTCTTCTTGACCCCCTTTTAGTGTTTTCTTGGCAAAGATACTGGAGTAGTTTACCATAGCCTTTTCCAGCTCATTTTACAGATAGGGAACCTGAAGCAAAAAAAAAATAAAAAATAAAAATTAAGTGACTTGCCTAGGAACACAATAGTTACCAGCTAGTAACTGTCTAAAGCCTGATTTGATCTTGGGGAAATGGTTCTTCCGGACTCCAGGCCAAGCACTCTATTCACTGTACTCCCTGACTGACCCATTAGAGAACCTTTAATTGTTAAGAAGTGTGTCTTTACACTCCTGATTTTAAATTTATCCCCATCCCATTTCATATTATTATATTTGTTCAAACATTCTAGTCTTTTGAGATCTAGATTCTGATTCTGTTATTCAACATTTTAGTTACTTCTCCTACCTTTGTGCCATCTGCAAATTAAGTAAAAATGTTACACAAATCTTTAAGTCACTGGAAAAAATGTTAAAAATTAAAAGGTCAGTGCAGGTAGGTAGTATAGTGGATAGAGTACCAGGGCTGGAGCTCAGAGGACCTGGGTTCAAATATGAGCTCAGACATCTCCTAGATGTATGACACTGATTGCCTAGCCCTTGCCACTCTTTTGTCACAGAATTGCCATTAAGGCAGAAGATAAGGGTTTTTTTAAAAAATTAAGAGAGGCAAGTGCAGATCCCTGAGGTGACTCCACTGAAGACTGAGGATTGAGTCTGTTCATTCAACCAATACACCTAATTGCATTATCATCACATGTCATCATCTTATTTACCAGAACAGCATGAAAAACTTTCAAAGGCTCTGTTAAAATTTAAGTAAATTATAATTACAGCATTCCCCTAGACTACCTTCTAGTAACTTTCTCCAAAAAAGGAAATGAGGCTAGTCTGATATAACCAATTTTTTAAATTTTTTATTCCAAATTTTACAAAACCTAAATGAATGCATTTTCATATACAAAGATAAAGAAGATTGATTATATACAAGAGAAATCACAAATCTCTTGTATGTTTAGCTTATTTTTCTTCATAACACAAATGTCCTGCCCCCTTTTTACCCTCCCCGCATCACAAAAGATGTTGTCAGGGTGGCCAACATGTACATATAAATCGTCTTTCATATTTCACCTTTCTGTTCTGGAGGTAACATCACAGTTCATTCTTCCAGCATTAATTCTGGGGCTGTGTATAATTTACTCATTTCACTGTTCATTATCTCATGAAAATTTTTTCAATTAAAACAAATCAGTCTGTTTATTGTTTTTTATGGTGCAATAGTATTCCACCACAACCTTATACCACAATTTGTTCAGCCATTCCCCAGTTGATGGGCATCCCTTCAGTTTCCAATTCTTTGCCACCACAAAGAGAGCTGCTATAAATATTTTGGAACATATGGGTTCTTTTCCTCTTTTCCTGAACGCCTTGGGAAACAGACCAAGCAATACACAGTTTTATAACTTTCCAAGTATAATTCCAAATTGCTCAGTCAGTTCACAAATCCACCAACAATACATTAACATCTCCATTTTTCCATATCTCTTCCAACATTTGTCACTTTGCCCTTTTGTCATTTTAGCCAGTCTGGTGGACATGATGTGATATCTCAAAGTGGTTTTGGTTTGCATTTCTCTAATCAGTAGCGATTTAGAGTATTTTTTCATATGCTGCATAATGGCTTTCATTTCTTCATCCAAAAATTATCTGTTCATATCTTTTGTCCATTTATCAGCTGGTGTATGGCTTATATTCTTATAAATTTGACAAAGTCCTCTATATATTTATGAAATATATGAAAACCCTGAAAGGCTGCCTATAAAATTCCCTTACCCCATCTCCAATTCTCTGCTTTCCTTCTAATCATGGAGGCATTTATTTTATTTGTACTGTAGCAAGGAGCTAATGCTTGAATGTTGGCCCTTCAAGACCCCCTGCTTTGGCTTTGTAGCAAGGAGCTAATCCTTACAACAATTTCAAAACAAACAAATGAAATTAATTGAAAACTCTATTGGATAATTTATTCATCCATTTTACATTTCAAAATGCTCTCCATTTATTGTTGACTCATAAATTCCTCTCCTATCCATAAATCTGATAGGCAGTATGGTTCCTGTTCTTCTAATTTACTTGTGGTATCCCCTTTTATGTCTAGATTATAAAACCATTTTGATCTTATTTTAGTGAATGGTATAAAATATTGGTCTAAATCTAATTTCCGCCAAACTAGTTTCCAGTTGTCACAGCTATTTTTACCAAATATTGACTTCTTATTCCCAAAATCTGGATCTATGATTTTGTCAAATACAAAATTATTATAATCTTTTACTGCTGTTTGTTATATTCTGTTCCACTGATCTACCTTTCTACTTCTTAGTCAGTACCAAATAATTTTGATAATTATTGATTTATAATACAATTTTAAATCTCATGCTGCTAGATTTCCTTTATTTACCTCTTAAAAAAAATCAATTCCTTTGATATTCTTGGTCTTTTATTCTTCCAAATGAATTTTGTTGTTATTTTTTTCTAACTCGAAATTTTTTTTTTGTAATTTAATAGAGATGGCATTGAATAGGTAGCTTAGTTTAAGTAGGGTTGTCATTTTAATTACATTGGTTCTGTTCATTCATGGACAATTAATATTTCTCCAAATATTTAGATCTGACTTTTTAATATAAAAAGATCTTTATAATTAATGTAGTTCCTGGGTTTGTTTTGGCAGGTATACTCTCAGGTATTTTATTTTATATGTGGTTATTTTAAGTAGAGAATCTCTTTCTTGCTCTTCTCACAGGATTTTATCAATAATTTATAAAAATGGTGATGATTCGTGTGGATATGTTTTATATCCTGCTACTTTGCTGAGACTATTGACAGTTTTGACTAACTTTTTAGTTGAGTTTCTAGGATTTACCAAATATATGATCTGTTCTTAATGAAACCATGGTGACTCTGTGATCACTGCTTCCTTTTCAAGATGCTCATTAACAATGATTAATGTTCATTAATTAATGGTTAACCGTCCCCCTAAAAATGTTCTAGAATTTATCGAGGAATTAAGGTCAAGATTTCTGACATATAATTTGTCAATATCGTTTCCAAACTCTTCTCTTTTTTGGAAAATCAGGACAATATTTTCTCTTCTCTTTTCTTGTTATACCTCTTCCATTATCCATCATCTTTTCAAAGTCACTAAGACTTGGTAATCACACCCACCAATCTTTCAAAACTCTGGAATATATATAGTTTATCTGGCCTGATGTATCAAGGGCAGATAATTGATCTCTTATCCAAGTTAATTGGTGAGATAATATTAACTCATCATTAGCCATTATTGTTCTGTTCTTTACAATTAAAAGATCATTGTCCATGGCAGAATAAATGAAGTGAAAAAAATGGATAATTAGTTCTATCTTCTCTTCATTATCCTTTATCTAGATCCTATCTACTTTGACCTGTGGTCACATTTCAGTACAGAAATTGAAATTGAGATTCAGTATTATCTTTGATTCCATCTTTTATAGTCTTTTAAGATCTAAACTGATCAAAAAGTTTATCTACATCAATCTCTTCCCATAATTCCTCCTTTTTCTGTTTTTCAGAAAGAAATAGTATTTTTTATATCTTCCAAATTTCATTCTTGAGAGTTTCTCTGTCTTCCTATACTATGTTAGCCCTGTAGCATTTTATTTCATAAGATGCTACCTAGTCCTTCACTAAACTCATTGAAATCCAATCTCCCAAAATCTAGGGTACATGTCAGATTATAGCTAGCTTTCCTCTTCTCTACCTCAAATTCTAATGGTCCTTTGATTGGGTGTTATCATTCCCATTTTAGAGATAGGAAGTCTCTGCCTCTGAGAAGTTATATGTCTTGCCCCCAATTTTAATGAGAATATTCAAGCACTGGCGTAAGCAAAGCTCTTAATTACAAGTGAATGTAAGCTTCCTGAGGACAAGGACTATTTTCCATTTGTTCTTTCTGAGCCCAGAACCTAACATCGTGCCTTGTACAAAACAGAGGTTTAATAAGTGCTTGGTGGATTAGGTTGAATTATTCTTTCCTTCTTACCAAGTTATCAAATATACACTTCACAGACCAGAGTATTTTCAGGCTCTCCTATTTTTGAAACTATACATAAAGCTTATTTACCTGAACAAGAATGTGGGCACACACATATCAAGGTTAGAGATGGAACTTTTTAGTCATCTGCTCAGCAATATAGCATGTCCTTCCTTCCTAACCCGGAAAGGCACAAGACCTTTTCCCTCCCGCAGTGACTGTCCCAACACACTATACAGAGGAACAGGGCTCCCAAAGGGTAGATGTGCTCTGACAAGTCTCCTGAGAGTCTGTCTCCCACCCCTCCTCCAACAAGCCAACCCCTAAAAACATACTCCCATTTCCGGAAGAGATAGACAAGTGCCAAAGGTTTGAATGGATAAGTATCTCTAGATTCCTAGCTTGATGGATTTATATGCTGAGAATTCCTGTGTTATATACCTTGCAAAAAGCTTCCAAACAACACATGTAAGACATAAACACACACAAAGACACAGGTGCAGACAGATAAAGAGATACACAGGGGGGAAAATATGCATCGAAATGCACTAGGAGGAAAAGATAAATAGAAACAATCCTGCTGATCCACTCATGTGTGCAAATGAGCAAGCATGTTCACACACACAACTGTTCCTATAGATACAGGCTCACAAGTTTACAAATCACAACTCCAGCTTGGTTGCCTGGTGCTGGAGGCACAGAAAAAATCTAATTGGGAGCATTTTCCCACAAAGAGGCCCATTGACTAGTGAACCCTGTATGTATCTCTCTCTGAATCACCTCCACTTTCTCATGTGAAGCAAAATTTCAACAGCCCCAGGGTCTGTCAGTTTCCTTGTCAAATCATAACATCTTCTCCAAAGCTGAAAAAGCTGGTGGTTATCCACAGCAAGATTACTTTGCTCTTCCCCCTTTTATGAAGGGTGGTCATGATTCTACAAATAGTCATTTGATCTTTGCAAACCACCATTTAAAAGAAAAATCCAAAGCCACAGTCTGAAGATCCTTGATCAGGTCTCTGAGTAACATAAGTCTAGAGCGGTGGTGGTGGTGGGGATAAAGGGACATTGACTGGACATGATCCAGAGTCAAAGCCACTGTGAGGAAAAAAAATGGATATAAGATAGTTAAAACTGGCCATTTTATACTAGAAGTCAACTCCAGAAATAGGGAAGAAGAGAGACAAGGTTTCTCATGGAGGCTCAAGTAATCATGTGAGAAAGAGAAAGGAGTGAGGGGGAGTGAAAAAGAAGAGAGGGGGGAATAGCTCATACTTGGCCACTTAACCTCATTGTAACCAGTGGTTGGAGTAAACTCAATCTTTATGAACTTTGGTTTTGTATGTCTAAGTAAAATAGAAAATGTTTTAAGAGGCCAACTCAAAGGCCAACAAGATGTCTTGGCTATAGACTGGCTCATAAAGTGAAGAGAACATTTTGATGAGTTAAGTGGAAATGAATCAGAAACATACGGAACAAATTTCCCCTAGTATCCACATGGAAATAGAAATCCTGAAATTGCCATGATGGAATAGCTATCCCATCAAATAAAAATGTTTAAATGCACATGCAGGCCTTACATATGAAGTACAAATAGGTGTGGCAAAGCAGCTCTTCAGGGTTTAGATGAATCCAAAAAGTCTGAAAAAGGAGCTCAAGGCAGCCCAAAGAAAGCAGAGAAGATAGCATAATGCTATCCTCTCACACAATAACAGTAACAAGCATTTATAGACTGCTTTAAGGATTGCAAAGCACTCTTACAAATATTATCTCATTTGATCCTGACAATAATTCTAAAGTAAGTGTCATTATTGTTCCCATTTTATAGATGGGGAAACCAAGGCTGAGATGTGTTAAATGGTTTGCCCAATATCACAGAGCTTATATATATATAAAATTTATATCATTATATTTATATAATAATTATAATTATTACTTTGAATAAATATATCATTTATCTTAATAATCTTTAATTTAATAATTAATTATATAGATAATATTATATAATCCAAATCTAATACTGTGATAAAGGATGGAAAGGTTTACAAACCTTTCCATCCTTTATCACAATACCAGTGTAATTCTATAAATCTAGTACCAATATAATTAATATGTATTAATTAAATAAATTTTAATAAACTATATTATATAATAATTAATATATTATTTAATATTAATTAATTTTGTCATATGATAAAAACCATTAAATAATCATCTGTATGAAGAACTTTATATATAATACCTATATAAATAACTTTATATATATAAATAACTTTATGTATATATTTTAAAACCACACACACATACAACACAAAAGGTTCTCTTTTGCCTCTTTTTATATCCCTAGTGCTTCAAACAGTACCTAGTACATAGTAAGCTCTTAATAAATATTCATCAATTGACTGTCAGAGGCTGGATTCAAACCCAGGTCTCCCTGACTCCAGGTCCAGCATTCTTTCAATTGCACTACCTAATTGGCTACATCGCTTATTCGAAATGCCATAACATCTATTCAAACAAGGAGACAAGCTCTTTCTCATCATATTCAACTAGCACAATAATTAAAATATTTAAACACCCACAAGCCAAGCTACAATATGCATGCACTGCCTGATTAATTAAGTCAACTTCACAAATATATCTGGGGACTTTACCACTCTTTACTGATCTATGGTGGGCAGATAATATATTCATGGCTGTAGAACACAAACCATCTACATTTTGTAGATTATTTTGACAAATTGCTATAGACCAAAAATAAAATTCCTCACATGGGCAGCCACTCTAGTAGCCACATGGAATCTTTCCACACTAAGGTAATCTGATTATTATTATATTTTATTATTATAATTATTATTAATAATAAATATATTACATTATTTATATATTACTCATTGGTTATTGGTTAAATTAATAATTAATATATTATATTATATCTTTAGATAATAGACATACTCTTCCCTAGGCCTATCCTACCTTAGACTGACTGGCACAGGTGAGGTTCTGTCTCATGGAGTCCTGCACTTTGTAGAACTCTTCTCTATCAAAGGCACAAAATAATTAAGAGATCCTTTTGGAGAGAAGAGATCTTCTCACTACCTCTGAGCCCTTGGATTCAGACTTAGATCCCTGAGAATAATCCCTGCCTAGAGAAGAAAGTGTTATTAGTATCCCCATTTTACAGATAAAAAAAAATTAAAGATGAAAAGGGTAAATGACTTGCCCAGGATCATATAACCAGTTTAGGATCTGCGTTACGATTTGAATTTAGGTCTCCTTCATTCCAGGTCCAGTACTAGACTAGTTCTCAAATTAAACCTAGATCTCAATCACTCTCTTTGAAACCTCTGTCATAAATAGTAAATTTGGATTTGGAGGCAGATTTTTTTTTATTTTCTGTTACTAGCGAGAGGGACATGTGGAACCAGAACTATCAGATATAAACTGCAAGGAATACAATTTTAGCTCAATAATACTATGCATTGGCTCCAAGGCAGAAGAGTGGTAAGGGCGAGGCAATGGGGGTTAAGTGACTTGCCCAGGGTCACACAGCTGGGAAGTGTCTGAGGACAAATTTGAACCCAGGAACTCCCATCTTTAGGCCTAACTCTCAATCCATTGAGTCACCCAGCTGTCCCCAAGACACCCATATTTTTATTAACCATAGTAATCACTTTTAGAATGGGGACTGAACTCTTTAGTTCATTGATATAGGGAGCTAACAAGTGAGGAAATCCCCCCTCAGACATCCATCTTCTCTGCAATTTATAGACTCAGGGGGTTACTTAGACCACTAAGAAGTTCCAATTTGCACAGGATCCCACAATCTGAGTCACAGGCAAGACTTGAAATTCATCTTCCTATCTCAATGGTCATCCTGTTCCTTGATTCTCCTAGAGATAAGTTCTCTCCCATCTGAATTTTTTCTTGAGCTCTTTGTATCTTGTCTTTGCACTCATCATAGCCTAACCTGCATTAGAGTTCTTTGTGTACATGCCATCACTGGCAGGCTCTATGAGGCCAGGAATTGCATCTTTATCTTTGCAATGTTTGTGTCCAACCAGTAGTTGTGTGTATTAAGTGTGTATTAAGAGGCTGATATGTGTCAGGTGCTGGAAATACTAATACAAAAATGAAGTATTTCTTCTCTTCAAAGAGCTTAGAATTTACTAGGAAGAGGCAATGTGTTCACAAATATACACAACGTAAATACTCTTCGAGTTGGAGTAAGGATAACTGCTAGGGGAATCAGAAAAGTCCTCTTGGAGGAGGTGGTACTTAAGATGAAACCTGAAGGGTACCAAGAGCTCAAAGGAGGAGGGAGAAGTGAATGAGTATTTATAAAACAGCCACAATTTACAGTTAAGGAAATCTAGGCAAACAGAGATTAGGTGACTTGTCTGGGGTCACACAGATAGTGTCTGGGGTTAGATTTGAACTCAGCTCTTCCTGCCTCCAGAAGCAGTGTTCCAGCCAGTGGGTTACCTAGCTTGCTACAACACGTGGTGATAAAAAAAAAAAAAGAAAGAAATTCCAGGCACAGGGCAGAGTTTATGCAAAGACAAAGAGAAAGGAGATGGGATGGCATATATTAAAATTGAAATTTGATGATATTAAACTTTAAATATTAATAGTAGTAGAACATTTTAGTTAATGGCTTTTGATTTTCTTGCATTTGTTTTTAATAATTTCTAATGTGTCCTTCATTGGCTGCTTAAAAATTATTGGTGATTTGCCTATTCTTAATAATTCATAAGTAAGTTTTTTCCTTAAAATTTGTTCTTAAAATATATCAAATTAATTAATTTTGACTTTTACTGTAATAAACTTACATTTTTAAACCCATCTAAAGGAGGGACAGAGTGACAGTTGCCATAAGTACGCTAACTCATCATTTTCAATAGAACTAGTTTGCAAATTCCCAAGATGACTTTGGGACTTTGGGAATGAGAAATCCCCAAAATTGCCAGAGTAATGATTTATTCCATATTTTTCATAACATTTTTGTGTTTTTAAATAATGAGTGACCATAATAATTAACAGTTAATCTCTTTTTTGTGAGTTATTCTAAAATTATCTTGTTTTCTGTAAAAACAAAAATAACAATGCCTGGTTTATTCTTATTATGAGCCAATTAATTATGACAAAACATTTTTGGCAGTAAGCTATCAGATCTCCTTTACTGTTCCTATGATGTTCCTTCCCAAAATTCTTCATGTTTTATTCATTATTTTGGATATCTAATAAGATTATATAATAAGTAAAAAAATGTTTTGTTGCATTTACAAAGAACTGTAGCCTGTAGCAAACAGTCAAACACTAACAAATGTTAGCAAACATTACTAGGTAAGACTCAAACAACATAACATTCATGTCTCCTAGCAAGATTAAACAGCTCTGCACAGTATTACTAGTTGAAATTGCCAAATTAAGAAATTATTTTGCTTCCAAAATTTGCTCTGTCTTAGATTACAACATTCATAGGATTTCTATAAAGTATACTATGTATATAAATTGATTTATTATGTTTGCAAGAATGTCTCAGTGTTAGTGGCAGACAGGGCCACGAACATACTCTTAAAACATGGCAACAGTTACAAGCAAGAACTGACTGATAAAATTGCGACCATTCTGTCATACATATTCCTGTCCCAGTTCCTGGAAATGTCAACCTTAACCTTTGACTCTGTGTGTCAGCATTTCCTGTTCTTGCTTTTGACTTGATATCAGTGAGTTCCTTTGAAACAGTAACATCTCTACGTTGATTATTAACCTTTAATTCTCAAAGGAGAATTCTCATACTGTTCCCTGATTTCTCAACTGATTTTTCTCAGGATTTGGAAAAATATATTTCCTGAGAAATACCAATAAAGAATTTTTGCATAGAGACACTATGTAAGACATAGTGTCTTCTGTTATATAACATTACATTAGAAGATACAAAGTTTGTGGATAGATCAGAGTCTTTTAATTTTGTATTTGTATGTATATTTGAAATGCTGTGAATAACAGTGGGAAAAAATAAAATATAGTGCAATTTTCAATGTGAAAAATTTTTATAAATTTATATTAAGAATTGAAACTTAAGTTCTACTTAATTTCACTCTTTCTTAAATTATAATTTTTGTGTATTTGCATATTGAATACAAAGTAATTATTTTAACTGCAGAAAGTTATAGCTGAGGTTTCAGAAATAGGGCATTATGAAATATAGACAAAATTACCATTCCTTTGTCTAGTTTATTTGTACTGACAATGCAACAAATGGTATTTCTAAAATAACAATTTGAGTTTAAGATGTAACAAAAAATTTCCTTAAAATCATCTATTTCATGAAAACAAATATCATTATCAGGGTCTTCTATTAAGAGCCTTTTTTTTTTCACTAGAAACATGCCAAAATAAATAGAGGTGTCTATCTTCCGTATTTTATTCTCTGGCACATGCTTTTGCAAAAACGAGTAACATTTTCAATTTTTCTTGGAATGCATATTATTGGGAAGTGATAGTTGTTCAATGTATTCTAAGTTCTGGATATCAGCTATCAAATGAGATTGAAAACACTATGAAATGAAGTGATGGCGTGTTCAAGGGACTGTATGTAGGTAAGAGGTGCACCATCACAATGTAAGCCATTTTCACAGAATATCTCAACAATAGTGTGGTGAATAGCTACAAGGATATATGGGAAATTTAATTCTTTAACCATCAATGGTTGGACATGCTACACATAATTATAACAAAAATGACTGTATAGACTACAATAGAAATTCAGCTTTAGAAAGTTATCTTGGCTCCGCACATATCAGTGGTTTAAATCACAAAACTTCTTATAAAAAGGTTTCTAAGTCTTCACAGATAAATCAAAATATCTCACACTGGCTTTTGAACTTTATGATACATTTTAAATAAACTATTGAGAGAGACAGAAGGAGAGAGAGAGACAGACAGACAGAGACAGAGACAGAGAGACAGACAGACAGAGAGAGAGAGAGAGAGAGTGGGGACCCACAAAGAAAATTGCTCAGGTCCTCACACATACCCACATAGGCCCTGACTAATACCCCAAGTCTTTATAGCTTGTTCAGATCTGACAGAACTTATCATAGCCTTTGAAAACCCAGAGTCACTTCCATTCTATGATGAAGCACAAATAGGAGGAGAACCTTAGTGATGGGAGATGGGTATTTTACTAGCCATTCTAAATGTTTACTAAACTTGTGCATACTGGAAAGAATGTTGAAATTAGAATCAGAGAATCAGGATTTGAATTTCAAGTCTTTTTTCAACTACTATTTTGGAACACTGGGCAAAGTTATTTTAACTCTGTGGGCAGTGGTTTCTTCATCCATAAAATGAGGGAGTTGGTTTGATAAATGCAAAGATCCAAGCTTTTAGACAAGAACTCACTATTTAATAAAAAAAAACTGTTGGGAAAATTACAAAATTGTCAGAAATTAGGTACAGACCAACATGTCAGACCATATGCCAAGAAAAGATGAAAATGGGTATGAAATTTAGACATTAGGGGTGATATCATAAGCAAATTAGGAGAGTATAGAATATTTTACCTGTCAGATCTATGAATAAAGGAAGAATTTATGACAAAACAAAAGATAAAGAGCATGATAAAGTGTAAAAATGCATAATTTTTGTTATATTAAATTTAAAAGGTGATCAGAAGAAAAGCAGAAAACTGGAGGTAGGGGGAATTTTACAGCACATTTCTCTGATAATGACCTCATTTCTCAATTAGAAAGAGTAAACTTATAAGAATACAAGTCATTTTCTAGTCAATAAAGGTCAAAGAATGTGAACAGGCAATTTTTAGAGGAAGACATCAAAGCTATCTACAGATATATGAAAAAATTCTCCAAATCACTATTGAAAATGAAATGAAAAATGAAAACAACACTGAAGTATCACCTCACATCTATTAGATTGGCTAATATGATAGAAAAGGAAACTAACAAAGATATGGAAAAATTGGAGCACTAATGCACTCTTGGAAGAGTTGTGAACTAATCCAAACATTTTGGAAAGCAATTTGGAACTGTGCCCCAATATAAAACTATGCATATTCTTTGATCCATCAATATTACTAAAAAGATCAAAGAAAAAGAACAAGGACAGTTCCGTACAAAAATATTTATAGCAGCTTTATTGGGGGGGGGGGAGCTTTGGACATTCAGGGAATGCCCATCAATTGGGGAATGGCTAAACAAGTTGTGGTATATGATTTTATTAGAAAAACTTGGGAACACATATGAAGTGATGCAAAATGAAGTTACACCCAGAACATTGTACACAGTAACAATATTGTAATGATGGTCAACTGTGCATGACTTAAGCTATTCTTAGCAATACAATAATACAAGACACTTTTGAAAAAGTGTCTTTATACAATACAATAATACAAGACGCTAATGAAATATGCTATCTACCTCCAGAGAGATCATTAATGGAGCATTTTTTCTTTATTTTATTTTTTGTTGGGGTTTTTTGTTCTTTTTTTGGCAACATGGCTATTATGGAAATGTTTTGCATACCCACAAGTGTATAATCTATATAAAATTGCTTGCCTTCTCAAAGAAGGGGGAGAAAAGGAGAGAATTTGAAACTGAAAAAAATAATGAATGTTAGAAATTGTCATTATGTGTAATTGTAAATATCAAATAAAAAAATCAAAGTTGAATAAAATGGTCGCTAAAGTCCATTCCAACTTTAAATCTATGACACTGACCAACATCATCATATGTACAGTCTCTCTCTCTCTCTCTCTCTCTCACACACACACACACACACACACACATACACACACACACACTTTTGTACATACCTCAGAGTCTCTAGCAACTTGAATTCTCAAAGGGTGTGTTGTGGCACAATAACATGCAATAAAATATTAGATATTAGATAAAAGAAAATGTGCAAATAATTTTATCCAGCATATATAGCATGGTAAATATAGTATCCCAAAAATCAAGTTTACCCATTACATGTCTATATTACCCTTAAAATACAAACTTTGAAGTGGCCAAGAACTCAACAAAAAAGCTGCTGTTCTAGAAGCAAAACTGCACAGACAAGAATCTCTAGACTTAAATCAAGGAAAGGTAAGAAGAAAAAGGAGAAGGAGGAAGAGGAGAAATAAGATGAGGAGGAAGCAGTGGTGGTCATGGTGGTAGTAGAGAAAATATGTATAAGCAGAAACTAAAACTGAATGTCACTTAAGAACAGTCATGTTTAATCACCTTCATAGGACTGGAAGGGATCCTTGAGATGTTTCTTGTACAACTTCATTTTAATGATAAGAAAACAGAGGTCCAGAAAAATGAAGTGATTTGCAAAGGCATTCTGGATTTTCTTTTCATTACATTGGGTTGACCTCACATCTGTACACAATGGGGAATCTTTTAAGATTTTTGATTGTGAGGACAATTTGTACAGAATATAAATCTGACAGAAGTGCATAAAATGAATTGAAAGGGGTAGGAAACTATTACAATAATCTTTATTTAATCATGAGAGCCGTACACTGGGAAAGGGGAGTAGGGCCAGGACAAACAGGAAATCATTCAAAAGAATAATAGTTAAGATGCGATGAGAGACTGGACATGAGAGAGAGTCTGAGAAGAGACACAAGTGACTCTAAGCTTTTAAACCTAACCAACTAGAAATATAGTGGGATCAGAGAAGGGAAGCTAAGGGAAAGATTATGAGTCTGGCTTCAGATATATGGACTTTGGAGATGAGGCCACATTCAAATGATGATACCCAATAGTCCATTAGGAAAATAGACTAAGCCTTAAGAAAGAGTTCAGATCTCAAAAGGAAAATTTGCAAGTTTTGGGCTTAGAAGTCCTGAGGTCCTAAGAATGAGATAAGCTCCCCTAGGAAAGGAGAATGTAGCAAGAAAAATAAAGGATTAATTGCAAGGAATGAGGGTATAATTAGATTTGCAAATAGATGAAAGAAGTAGAATAAGAGAAGGAAACAGAAGGGAAAGGCTGAAGAGGAAGGAGGAAAACCCAAAGGGTACTTTATTGACAACAAAGAAAGCATAGTTATTTCAAGAAAGTAGCAATCAGTAGAGTTCCTCATAAGGGAAAAAATTTTCTTCTGAAAAATAAGATTTTTATTGATGTCTCTTGTTTTCATATCTCTTTGATTTGCCCCTGTACATATGCTCCCCACTCCCAAAAATCATCTCATAATAATTTAAAAAGAAGAATGGAATAAAATTCAGCAAAACATGACACATCTCCCCAAAAATCTGATGGTTATAAGCAATGTTCTGTGAACTCCAGCCTCTGCAAAGGAGTTATATGAGGTGTCTTCATATATCTCTTCTTTGGGGCTATTCTTTAAATTTTCACTTCATTTAAAATATTCAGTTCTGATTGTTCTGTGTAGTTGTTCTTTTCCCTTACATTGTTGTGTCATTTTTATAGTTTGGATAGGGGATTGTTTTGTTTATTTTTATTTTTGCTTTTTGCTTTTCTCATTTCATTTTATCAGTTCATGTATGTTTCCATCCTTCTCTGTATTTATCCTATTCTTTATCCATTATAGCAGAATAATATTCTAATGTATTCACAAACCATAATTTGTTTAGTCATTCTCCAATCAATGGGCATTTACTTTGTTTCCAATTTTTTGCTAAAACAAAAAGTGCTACTATAAATGTTTTGCTGTATTTGGAGCCTTTCTTTTTGTTAATGAACTCCATAGACTATATGGTCACAATGAAACCTCTGGATCAACTATATAAATATTTTAGTCTTTTTATTTACAAATGTCCACATTGCTTTCCAGAATGGTTGGATCTAATCCCAGCTCTGCCAATGGTACATTATTATGCTTAGCCTTTCCACAATCCCCTCAACATTGATTATTCCTCTCTTTTGTCATTAGCTAAGCATGAGGTGAAATCTTCATTTTTACTTTCTTATTATTTATGGTTGCATCCTTCTTTCATGTGGTTGTTAAGAGTTTACAATTCATCTAAAAACTATTTTTTTCATATCCTTTAACTACAGGTTTCTTGGGATATGAACCCAAGTTCAAATCCCAACTCTACTAGTATATGTCAAAGATGAAAAAATGGAGACCCAAAGAGAGTCAATGACTTGTCCATGGGCACACAATTACTTAGTGGTAGAGCTCAAGAAAAACTAGATTAGAACCCAGATCTTCTGAATTGCAGATTTTTAGATGTAATTCTCTGTACTACCTTATGCCAATTCCCTAGGCAAGAGTTTCTAAAATGCATTGTATTATTTGTCCTCAAATGCTTATTTTCCTTCTGCCTATTGTTTGCTTGGTAGGAAACTAGAGAATATTTAGAGATAATGGATAGATTGTTGGAAGACAATGGAAGACAAGTTGGAAGATAAGATTAGTCTCAGACATTTACTTTGCAGTATGTCACCAGGTAAGTAATCTCACCTTCTCAGACTCCATTTCCCCATCTACAAAATGGAGGAAATAAAAGCTACCCCATGCTAACTAGTAATAATATCATTATCATAATTATTAATCTGATTCAGTAATAGCCAATCAAGAGGCTTTTGCACGGGGTGGAGTGGAAGAACACATTAGTGAAGAAACAAAATTTGGAAAAACAAGTTGAAATCAAATTAGAGAGATCTAGTTTCTGCATGAAAATACTGATTTTCCCACAACTCTGATCCTGGTTTTATTTTCTAACATAATGTTAGTTTATTTAATGGACAAAGTCTTAAGAAGGATTAGCCAAGGAATGATAAGAGCTAAATTATCCGCAAATCTTGCAAACTCTACGCACTATCTCAAGAATCATCCTTTCCAATTATTCAGTCTTCTAGAGAATCTCTATGAATATGGACAAAAACCTGTCATTTCTTGCATTGTATCCATGCTCTACTAGTGGCTAAAGCTGTAACTACCAATTTTTGTAGGAAGGGCAGGGAATAGCCCTCAGATGTAAAACTAAATTTAGTGTAAAAGGAGGAAGGGAGGGTAGAACAAAGTAGTGGAAAAGAGTTCCTCTGGGAAAGAGAAAGGACAAAGAGGTATAATGATATCTTCAATTTGTGACAAATTATTCTTGCCAACTAGGGCAAATATTTGTTGTTTCTATGTTTCTAAAGGGTTAGAAGTGCTTTCAGTACCCTCTAAATTCAGTGTCCAGCGAAAAAACCCCAACTACCCTGCCTTAGTTGTAGCTTTTTTAAGGGTTGATATTTTAACTCTATATCATCTTTATTTCATGGACATGTTTATTCCTAGCATTACATGCTAAAAGTTTCTCATATTAAATCCCAAAAGTCAGAAGCAGCAAAGTATAACTAACAAGGGTGGCAATGTAGGCTAGTGCAAAGAGCACTTGGCAATGAAATTAGAGGTTCTAGACTCTGAGCCCTCCTTTGATGTCTGTATGAGCTTGGACAAGTCATTTGGGCTTCATTCACCTCGTCTATAAAATGAGGGGACTGGACTAGAGATGATGGTCTCTGATGTCCCTTCCAGCTCTAGTTCTATGACTTCATGGTTAAAAAGAAAAAGACAAAATGACTATATTTAGGAGCTTTGTTAGTTCATGTAGAAAAGGGCAAACAGATTCTTTTTAACATGAGAAATAACTAACATGACAAGAACATGTATTCTACCTTGACAGCCCTTAGTAGAGAAATACAAACTTCCTAACAAAGTCCAAAGGACTGAGGCAAGCCACGATGGCAAACAACTCCAGCCTGTAACCACATGTTCTTGTGTCAAGTCCTTTTCTGGATCCAACTTAGCTGTTTCTCCCCATTTGGGAAGACTAAAACAGAATTATGATGAAATTAGCAACATTTACACCCATCATCCCTTGAGAATCTATTCTAGGCTGTGTTTTTCCTAGGCTGGATTTTTCTCCTTAACATTATCTCCCTAATCAGTACAAGAGGGGATGATACTGACAAAGAGAGAACTCCATTGGATTTTGAAAAGAGGACCACTATCCCATAGAAATCTAAATCCTGCAGCCGCCAAAAAAGAAAGTGTTACACCCTGCTGTGAATCTTTTCCTTTTTTATTGAATTTTAGTTCTCAAATTACATGTAGAAACAATTTCTGACAACTGTTTTCTGACATTTTGCAATTTGGATTCTCTCCCTCCTTTCCTACCCGATGTGGTAAATAGTCTGATAAAGGTTTTATCATTGTTTTCATGCAACACATTCCCATATTCCCCTTTTTATGTTCTGCAATGAATTTCCATCTTTACTAAGATGACAGGAAGAAAGGTGACAAAAACTCCACAAATCATGTTCCTAAAGGTCAACTCAAAACTCAAGATAAATAGATTTTAGAAGAAAATTTCTGCAACTTGATAGGAAAATGTCAATGTTATGAAAAGGCTTCAGAGTAATGACCAATGTGAGCCACTTTATGTGCATCTGACAGGCAAAGCTTCAGATTGAACAGTTTTCCTTCCTATTTTTAGTGGAAGCAGTTAGGGCCTCACGCCCCAAGTAGTGTTCATTTCTAGCTAATTCTACCTTCATAGTCTGGGAACATCTTTTCGTCCACTCCAGTAGTCACTTATCTCTAAGACCAAAAATTGTATTAATTATGCTCTTAAAAGAAGCTCCTGACAAAATTGGTTCTCTGGAACCTGAGAGCAGGAAACAAAGAACCAGGAAGCATTTAGATGCTGTTCTGCCTTCATGTCCCTCCATCTGGGGTGATGGTCTTTTCCAGATCTTGGGTTTTCACTTTAGTCTCCGACTAATTGAATTCCTTTACAAGCACCTGCAGCATCCATCCCTACGTGGTTTCTGCCTTTCTTTTGTCAATGTAATCCCAGAAGACACTGTGAATGTTCCCATCTGTCCTGGGGAATACAACTTGTGCACAAGCTTGGATAATGTGTTGTTTCCCTCTTCTACATGCATCGAGGTGGTCCTGAGTGGCACAGAGAAGTGCCACAGAGTGGTGCCAGGCCTGGAGTCAATTAGATTTATCTTACTGAGTTTAAATCTGGCCTCAGACACTTACTGGCTATATGACCCTGGGCAAGTCACTTAGCCCTGTTTGTTTCAGTTTTCTCATCTGTAAAATGAGCTGGAGAAGGAAATGGCAAACCATTCCAGTGTCTTTGTTAACAAAACCCCAAATAGGGTCAAAAGAGTCAGGCATAACTGAAAATGACTGAGCCAAACAATAACTCTTCTGTTTGTCTTTGTTTTGTATTGCACATAAGTCAGGGGACCTCAGAAGTCAAAGGTGTGGTAATGTCATTATTGAGTAAAAATAAAAGACACCAAATGGGAATCCTTCCTTAGACATTTTGAAAGTATCCAAAAATAGGTCTAGACAGCAGCCAAATTTCACTAAGCCAAAATCTTTGTGGAAATCATGTATCCACAGGGGTAGAAGCAGGCTGTTAATGGTTTTAGGATCAATGGTATAAGCAGACACCATTGAGGCCAGGAAGGAAAGTTATGCCACTTTTGTAGGGTAATACATACTCCATTTTGACAATAGTACCTAGTCAGGGCTCAGAAGCCTTAAAATAGAGGCTTCTACCAAGTAATTCCAAGCAATGTTGACGGGCCAATACTATATTATTCTAATTGTCCTGTTTCAGAAGCCATTAGGCATTACAGCCAATGATAATTAAAAATGTTCACTAATTAACTAACATCAATTATCTATTTCTCTTGAGAAGTTTCTAAGAGAGTTTCAATGACATGCTATCCCATCTTGCCAAATATCTCCACACCCAAATTGTATTTCTCCCACTGTTGCTATTTTTCATGCCTCAAAAGAAAAAAATAATACTTTAATTTACATAGTTTCAGTTTATAAAATGTTGCAATAAAAGTGATTTCATGTGATACTCTTAATATACCTTTGAGATAGGCAATGCAAATGGGAAAACTGAGGCTTACAAAAGGTGAATTTTACCTTTAATCTCATAGAGGTAAAAAGCTCAGACTATTATAGTCCAAGTTTTTTGATCCCTTGTCCAACAGCCTTATTTTTATCCAATGACCACCTTATATATTTCTATTGCAATCCCTTTCCTAATGCTTTTATTAATAACCATTAATCCTTATCCAACTTGCTGACTGGTAAAATGTTATAAAATCCAAGAACATGGTTCCCAAACAGTTTGTAAACTGAAGCTGTAGAACATAAAACCATCAGAGTGTGAAGATTTAAACAGAGCAAATACCTTTTTGCCACTCCAGTGCCAGGCCATCCCCAAAATGGCTCTGAGAATGTGAAAGCTTACTATTTGCCAACCAAACACACTAACTGTCTATTTCAAGTGCCCAGATCCTAAGTGGCCAACCTAGCCAAAACTTTTGTGCCAGGGTCAAGAATCAAAAAGGATTTTTTAAAATTAGCTCTCTGAAGCCATGCCAACCTTTGTGGGGGGTCAGAGAGAAGTCTGTCTGAGACTGCGGGGAGCTACGGTCCCAGGCCATGCCAGTCCCTCAGAAACTAATGTGAGAGAGTTGCAAGGAGCCACATCATTTGGAAGATGGAGAGAAATTACTGGGACCCAAGCCACCAACCCACTTAAGAAACATCTAGGGACATCTTTGGCTTTCACAAACTTATTTTAAATTGCAGGGTGGCTTTCTTTTTTAAACATAAGGGTAGGAAGAAGAGGGGGTGGTGGATTTTTTCAGCTAAGTCTTGATAAATGTCCTTCCCAAGCATATCCCACGTGATGAAGGATAAGTTCACTCCTTGGATACAATTTAGCCATCTAAAGGAGCCAAAAGATTATAGGATCCTATGCTCTCTAATCTGGGAACTGGTTTGCAAGCATCTGGTCCATCTCAGAGTGGGGGAGGGCTGTTGAATGGGAAGGAAAATGCATTTCACATAAAAATTATCACTAATGATCTCAGCAGATTATCCATGGTTCTTGAGATGAAACTCCTGAACAATCTTAGGGCAAAGAATCTTGATTCTCAAGGAATCTTGTTAGTCAAGTTAACCACCATTTATTATGTACCTACTATGTGCCTGACACTCTACTAAGGATTATGAATACAAAAAAGCAGAAGACAGTCCCTGTTCCCAAGGAACTCACAATTTAATGGAGGAGACAACAAGCAAACAACCATGTACAAACTATATATAGGCTAAATAGTAAATAATTAAAAGAAAGGCACTAAAATGAATAGATTGGGAAAATCTTACTGTAGAGGGTAGGATTTTAATTATATTTGAAAGAAATTGGGGAAATCCGGAGGCAAAGATAAGGAAAGAACATTACAAGCCTGAGGGACAGTCAGAAAAAATGCCCAGAGCCCAGAGGTAAAATATTTTGTTCATACAACAACACGGAGACCGGTATCACTGGATCAAATACTTACTATGTCTGTCAATAAGCATTTATTAAAGCATCTACTATGTGCCAAGTACTCTGCTACATGCTAAAAGACAAGGAGTCCCTTGCTCACAAGGCATTCATATACTAAAGGGGACAAAACATGCCACCAAAACACATTAAAAAGACACATGCCAGATAAATCAGAAGTAGATGTCAGAGGGAAGGCTCTGAGATTAAGGAAGGCTGAGAAAGGCTTCTTTAGAAGGTGAGATTTTAGCCAAGACCTAAAAGAATCCAAAGAAGCCAGGAGCTGGAGGTGAGAAGATAGAGATGCCCAGACATGGAGATGGCTAGTGAAAATGTTCAACGTAGGCAGAGATGACCCTCTATCTATCATTATTTGAGGAGGCTTCAGAAAATGCCCAATAAAATTGCAGAAAAGTCTCAGTGAAAAGTTGCAGGTGAAGAAAAGCAGAGAATAAGACAAAATGTTGATTTTGCTGCTTGGTCCACAGAAAGGGTGCAAAGGCTGAAGAATAGACCACCAAACTTATTACATAGCATCCATACAATAAGTCACCAAAGATACCTTTGGTGATACCTAAGCATCACAGTTTCTACAGATTGCCATTACATTTGGAACTTAAAATGAACATATATTTAATGACTCGTTATGCACAGTACAATGGTAGAAATTGGGCAGGTAGGTGACACAGTAGCTAGAGCACTGGGCCTGGAGTGAGGAAGACCCAAGTTCAAATCTGGCCACAGATACTTACTAGCTGTGTGACCCTGGGCAAGTCACTTAACCCTCTTTGCCTCAATTTTCTCATCTCTAAAATGAGCTGGAGAAGGAAATGGCAAACCACTCCAATATCTTTGCCAAGATACCCCCAAATGGGGCCATGAAGAGTCGAACATGATTGAACAACAGAGGGAACCATACAAAAGTTGGTAGCCTCTGAAGTATGACATTCTAGAAAAGGTCACATTGTCAGGACTGATGAGGATGGATATGTGAAAAGAATGTTGGACTTGAAGCCCTGAAATCTAGGTTCAAATTCTAACTCTGTTGCTCTCTAGATATGTGACCATGAACAAGTTATTTAGTTTCTGTACATCTCACTTTTGTCCTCTGTGAAATAAGGATAAGAGAATTATAATGTTGGAAGGATCTCTGAGGTCAGCTAGTTCATTCTCTATTTAAGAGTATCCTCACCCACATATGCAGCAAGTGGCCATCCAGCCTTTGCCTTAAGACCTCCTGGGAAGGCAACTTTGGGATTTCATATTACAGCAGAAAAGAATGTTGACCTTGAATCTGAGTTTGTACATTCCCGAACTGCTACTTACTGACCTTGGGCAGGTCATTTAGCCTCTTTAGGCTGTGCTCTTCTCTATCTCCTCCTGCATAAAAGAAGATGGTAGGGCTAAATGTCCTTTAATGCCTTCTTCTGCTCTAAAGCTGTTTCTCTAATCCATCCTACTTCTGGATAGCTTTAATTATTAGGAAGTTTATCCCTTGCTCCAACTGCTCTTGTATTTCATCAATGTGGGTAAAACTCTAGTGATGTACATCTGAACTCATCCATACCCTCTCATAAGTTCACCAAAGAGGATCTACCCAATACACTGAAGACCCTCTTTGTATTCTCTAGATGAGATTAGGGTGACAAAGGAATATAAAAGACTTTTATTGGCTATGCTGTACTCTTAACATCTAAGCAGTCTGTCTTTTTCAATAATACTTTTTAAAAATAAATTATTTGGGGATTTCTTTACATCACCAAAATTTCTCCCAGTATCTCTCCCAGAGCACTATCCCATATAACAAATGATATTTTTAAAGGAAAAAAGAAAGAAAAATTCATCAGTACATCAAAAAATGTCTGAAAATATGTTTAATGTATCACATCCATTCACTTTCCAACTTTTGCAAAGCAGTGAGCCATCCTTGTTCTTTGTAATTTTGTAGTCAGTTATATAAAGATAAAGGTGTGATGTTCTGTGCAATGCCACCTGCCAGAGCCCTTACAGTTCCCTTCTGGTACCTTCATCAAGTAAGTCCTTGCTTCAAGTGTATTTTATTTATTTTTTAACCCTTAACTTCCACCTAGTATCAATACTGTGTGTTGGTCCCAAGGCAAAACCACTGACGTCTGACTATCTTACAGGTGTTTTGGCATTTACATTGTTTTGACCACTGTGTGTATCGTTGTCTTGGTCTTGCTTACTCCACTCTGCATTAGATTCCATAAATTTTCTCATACTTTCTATATTCATCACATATGTTAATTATATCACAGTAGCATTACATTACATTCATGTCCTACCATTTGTTTAATCATTCCCCAAATTTTGGGCATCTATTTTGCTTCCAATTGTTTACTATCACAAAAGGGCTAGTATTGACATTTTAGTCTAGATAGGGATGGTCTTCTTATCAAATGGTCTCCTTGGAGTATAAGCATAGTGGTAGAAACGTAGGGGGTCAAAAAGCATTGACATTTTAGTCACTTTATTTGCAAATTCCAAATTGTTTTCCCAAATGGTTATACTCATTCACAGCTCTACTATCAGTGCACTAGTGTATATGAACATATATGTGTGTATATTCTACATTATGCACACACAGTTTTAGAAGAAAAGGTGGAAGAGGATGAACAGTGGAAGAGGAGGAAGAGGAGTAAAAGGAGAAGGACGAAAAGGAAGAAAAGAAGGAAGAGGAGAAGGAAGAGGAAAAGAAGGAGAAGAATCAAAATAAGGAAAACCAAGATGAGAAGGAAAAGAACTGAAATTTATAGAGCATTTAGGAGGTTTGCAAAATGTTTACCATACATTGTCTTTTGAGTCTCATAACAACCTTGCTAGATAGGTGCTATTATTATTTCTAGTTTCTATTTGAGGAAACCGAGATTCATAAAGTTTAAATCACTTGCCCAAGGTCACACAGCCAATAGCCTATGAGAGGGAATTAAATCCAGGATGCCCTGATTATTCCAACATACATGCCATGCTGCCTCTTCACTTTGCCTTGGATTCCATCTATGCCAAAGCTGAATGACTTGGATGAATGCATATTTTCCTGTTCCTTGCTTTGCTTGATATCAATAATCAGAAGTTCAAACAAGGTTTTCTCTGTTGCTACATCTTTCAAAAGAATATAAATTTGAAATATGCATGTGAAATATGCATGAGATTTTATTATGCATCTTGTGGGAGAAACACCTTTAAATTTTCTCTACTAAACTTTCTCTTCTGAATCAAAAAAAAAATTGTTTAATCCAATACACAGTAAGTAGATAGGATCTAGTCATCTCCAAGTGTCTCTAATCAGTTACTTAAGGATAAAGATATGGTCTTCCATGGAATATCACCTGCCTGAGCCCCTATATTCTGGTACTTCCATCAAGGAAGCCCTTGCTTCAAGTGTATATTATTCTTAAAAATAAACCTAACCTTCCCTCTCTTATCTTATTTTCAATACTGTATATTGGTTCCAAGGCTAAAGAGCTTGTAAGGGCTGGGGTTAAGTGACTTTCCCAGGATCAAATAGCTAGAAAGTATATGAGGTCACATTTGAACTCTAGTCCTGGATCTCTATCCACTGAGCCATCTCATTATTATTCTTTTTTTTTTAAAACCCTTACCTTCTGTCTTGGCGTCAATACTGTGTATTGGCTCCAAGGCAGAAGAGTGGTAAGGGCTAGGCAATGGGGGTCAAGTGACTTGCCCAGGGTCACACAGCTGGGAAGTGTCTGAAGACAAATTTGAACCTAGGACCTCCCATCTCTAGGCCTGGCTCTCAATCCACTGAGCTACCCAGCTGCCCCCTATTATTCTTATTAAAATTACATCTGATTGAGAAGGTTGGTATGTAGATATTTGTGTTTCTTTGGTCACCCTTTGGGATAATAAAATGGTTCAAGTTTTGTTTCTTTTTTCATGCTGAAATTCACATCTTCATAGCTTCCACCCCTTGCTTCTAATTCTGGAAGGATGATATTTATCCTGTCTTTTTTATAAAACTATTATAAGGAAAACCTTTTCTTCAGATTAAGGTGCTATATGATTATCAGATGTGACCAAACAGATGAGGAGAATAAAAGTATTCAAATTGATGGGGGGGCACAAGTAAAATTTGGGTCTCCTCATTTGTCTCTTCCTTTCCATTCCCATTACCCTTTCCAAAACTACTGCCCAGACATTTGATGCCTAGATTATTCTTTAACTCTTTCTTTCTTTCTTAGAATTAGTACTATGTATCAATTCCAAGGCAAAATAGTGGTATGGACTGGGTAATTGTGATTAAGAGACTGGCCCATAGTCACAGAGGTATATGAGGCCACATTTAAACCCAGGACCTCCCAACTCTAGGCCTGACTCTCTATCCACTGAACCACCCAGCTACCCTTAATGCCTAAATTATTGTAACACATCCCCAACTGCTTTGTTGGCTTCCAGTTTCTTCCTTACTCTAATCTATTCTTTATATTCTCTCCGTATTAATTTAACTACAGCACCATTTTTATCCTATTGTTGTCAAGTTCAAAAACATCTTAGGGCTAACCAAAAGGCAGGGTAAAACCCAACCTCCTTACCTTGCCATTCAAGTCCACCATTTGCACCCAAATTACTTTTCTTCACTAATACTCAACATGAACCACCCACTACAGCAAGCTTATCCACAATTTCAGTCTACCCTACTATGCAAGACGGCATCATGGAAAGAGTACTAAATTTAGAGCTGGGCCACTTGGGTTTGAATCCTGCCTGGGATGGTTAGTTGTGTGACCCTGGGCAAGTCATCTAACCTCTCTGAGCCAATTTCCACATCTATACAATGAGCAACATTTTCAACTTTTTTCACAGCATTGTCTGAAAAGTACCATAAAAATGTGAGACTTTTATTTCTGCCTTTACCATTCTCTAATACTTTCTCCCTACTTCTTGGCCATTCTTCAATGCCCAGATCAATTTCCACCTCTTCCATGGACTATTCCAAGTCCCTTCCAATGATGGGCTTTTGTGTTCTCCCTCTCCTGAAGTAATAAAGCATTCCATGTCCCAATTAATCATCTGACACTTAAAATACATTTCCTTGATTTGTTATAATTTCATACATATATGTCCTGTATCTTCAATGACTTTGGGGGCCAAAAGTGTTTTTTAATCTGCTAGACATGCCCTACTATGTGCCCAGCACATTAACTTTCATACAACAATTCGACATCGACACTTTTCTTTAAGTGAAGAGGTGAGCAAAAAGGAGGCTATGGGGCAGAATGTTGCATGTTTTTATTGTTCAGTTATGTCCAACTCTTTGGGACCCCATTTGGGTTTTTTTTGGCAAAGGTCCTAGAGCAGTTTGCCATTTCTTCCACCAGTTCATTTTACTGATGAAGAAACTGTGACAAAAAGGGTTATGTGACTTGCCAAAGGTCACACTGCTAGTAAGTCTCTGAGGTTGGTTTTGAATTCAGGTCTTCCTGATTCCAGGTCTAGATTCTATCCACTGCACTGCCCAGATGCCCTCATGGTGGATACATACCTCATTACACACAAGCTCTGTGTCATTTGATATTACTTCCTTCCAAATATATCCACGCTGTCTGGTCAGAGTAAGATAAATGGGGACTTCATCCAACACATCCTACTACAGGGCAAAATGTGATCATGCCACGATCATGTGCCACGATCCCACACAACAACTCTAGAGTATCACAGGATCAGAGATTTAAAGCTTAAACTTCCTATTCTAGATATGGAAACTAGACCCAAAGCTGGAGAAGTGAAATGAATTGTCTGGGATCATCCAGGTGATCAGAACTAAGAACCAGATCTACAATTCAAACCCAGGGCTTGACTACAGATTGACTTTTAACTATATCATAATTGTTTTATTGAATTACTATTGTCACACGCAGGGCAACTAGATGGAGCAAGAGATGATAGAGTGAGTGCTAGATCTAAAATTAGGAAGAGCTGAGGTCAAATACAGCCTCAGACACTAGGCTGAGGTTGCTAGATACACTGGGCAAGTCATTTAACCCCTATTTGACTCCATTTATTCATCTGTATTCATCTGTAAAAGGAGGATAAGAATAGAACCTCTTCTTCAACATGGCTGGAAGGATCAAATGAGATAATATTTGTAAAGTACTTTGCAAACCTTAAAGCTCCGTGTGTTAGCTGCAGTGATTACAAGAAGGGCACATCACTTTAATCCCAACTCTCCTTAAGTACCAGTAATGGGAAATCTGGGCCAAAGCTAGAAAGATTACATTAAACTGGGGGCAGCTAGGTGGTTTAGTGAATAGAGAGCCAAGCTTGATGATGGAAAATCTTGGGTTCAAATCTGGCCTCAGACACTTCTTTGCTGTGTGTGACCCTGGGCAAGTTACTTAATAATCATCATTGCCTAGCCTTTACCACTCTTCTGCCTCAGAGCCAATACATAGTATTTATTCTAAGTTGGAAGGTAAGGGTGGGTTTTTTTTTTCATTTCCAAAAGATTACAATCAACTTCAATAAATGTAAAGTCTTGCATTTATGTTTAAATAAAAGAACCAAGGATTAATAATTGGGCTTAAAACAAATGAAGGCACCTGGCCAATTAGCAGTTCATGGGCAAAAGACCTGGTGGTTTGGGCTGACCACCAACTCATTATTAGTCAATAATATGGCCAATTAAAAGTTAATGTAATCAGTCTGAATTAACATACATCTAGCTTTGGGGATATAACCATCTTACTATATTCTGTACTAGTAATACCTCATCTGGAGTATTGTGTCCAGCTTTGAGCACCACATTTTGAGAGGGTCCAAATGAGGATAACCATGCTGAACAGTCTGGAAAACATGTCATATGAGGAACAGTTGAGAAAACCAAAAAATGGCAATCACTGATAACAGCCAATATTATATAGTGCTTACTATGTGTCAGGCCTTATGTTAAGCATTTTACAAAAAGGAACACCGAGGTGGGGAGAATACAAAAGAGCTCTTCAAGTATTTTAAGGGCTATGTGGAAATTGGAGTAGACTTTCACCTAGACTCCAGAAGGTCAAAATTAGGATCAATGAATAAAAATTATAGAGAGGCATATTTCACTTCAATGAAGAAAAAAATTAATTATTGTTGTCAAATAATGGAAATGAGCTCCATGCTAAAAAATAAGTGCCCTGGACATTAGACCAGCCTGTGGAGACTCTGGATAATTACTTGTAAGGGAAATCAGAGAGGAGATCCCAATGAAAGGTTTCTTACTCAATCCAAAAATTCAAGAGGTTATGAAGTTCCAAACTACATTTTAAAGGTTAGATCAGTGAAACCTTTCCATTTTCCAGATGGAATCCCCTATTCTTCACTGAATCTTCTTGTTCATGTTTTTTTCTTCCTTCATTACTTTCATTACTTTGGTACTTTGGTACTCAATTAATTAATTAATAACCTTCTCTAATTATTTTGTCTCTCTTCCATTACATCAGAATAAAAAGATAAAAAGTGAAAAGGTCATTTGTTCATCAGATGTTTTGTCTACCCAATAAAAATATCCAGATATGTGGAAACTACTAGATGACTAATTATATTTTCCATATTTCCACCTGATTTAGCATCAAGTATTATCAACCTGCCTCCTCTCTGCTATTTCTCACTTAATCCCTGACAATTTATGTCACTCACTGGCTCTCTATTTTGATAAGCTCTACCAATACAGAATAGAAAAACTAAAATCTAAATCATAAATATGCTGCTTTATACTAAGATTCACACTATTTCATATTAAGTGTCTGATGTGAGGCTATGTGTGCATGTCTTGGTGTTCATAAGACCACATGCAAAAGGTGATAGCTCTGGCTGGCTGGCTTCAAAAGGAGAAAGGAGAGAGACTTTTATAGGTGGAAATCAGGAAGGAAATACTTGGCAGAAGAAACAATAGATTGAACTTGTGGTATAAAGTAGAAAGAAGTCAAAGATAACTCTAAGGTTAGGAATATAGGAATATAGGAGGTTGGGTGAATACTGATTGATGCCACTTCCTGAATCACAAAGAGGAATATTTCCAGAAAAGTGGTAGGGAGGAAGAGGTAGGACAAAAGAATAAAGCATAATAGTATGAAAAGAAAATAAGCTTTGTTTTGTTATGTGTTGAGTTTGAGATGCAAGTAAAGATGGGTTCTGTAAGGCATTTTGGAGAAAAAAAATATCTGGAACCTGGAAGAGAGATCAGAACTAGAGAGAAATGACAAAATTTTCAGTTCCCCTTCACTATCCTAGTCTGCCTCCTCTGGAGATAAATATTTTTCCTACCTTCATGATGCTCATATTCTAGAACAAAAATAAAGACACAAATACAGATAATTACAAGATAAAAAAATTACAAAGATCACAGAAGATATGATGGACAATTTTCTTTATATTGAAAAGTTTTCCACAAACAAAAGCAATTAGAAGGGGAATGGAGAAAAGGGGAAAGAAATCTTTGCAGCAAGTTTCTCTGCTAAAGGTTTCATTTCTAAGATTCAAATTTATAACAATAAGAGCTATTCCCCAATTTATAAATGGTCAAAGAACATGAAAGCAGTTATCAAAGGAAGACATCCAAATGATGAACAATTATATAAAATGACCCAAATTATGAATAATTAGAGAAATACAAATTTTAAAAGCTCTGAGTTCTTCTCAGATAGGCATAGATGACAAAAATGGAAAATGGCAATTGTTGAAGAGACTTCAGGAAAACATGTACACCAATTAGAGCCACGAATTGGTCTGTGCATTCTGAAAAGCAATTTGGAACCATGGCCAAAAAAGTCACTAAATGGTAATACCACTCCTAAGCCTCTACTCCCAAAGAGATAAAAGAAAGAGGAAAAATATTTATGTCAATTCTTTTTGTAGTGGCAATGAATTAGACAAAAGGAAGTCAATCAAATGGGAAACAGCTAAATAAATTATAGTATACTAAATCAACTGGGATAATATTTGTAAAGCAGTAACTAGAAGACTGAAGGTAGTACTTAATAAAGTTTTGTTCCCCTACTCATTCCCTACCTGAAAGTAATAAAAACAGCATTATTACATAAGAAATTCAAAAAGAATATGTTAAGAGAAGCCTGGGAAAACTTTTATGAACTGATGCAAAGTGAAGTAAACAGAACCAATAAAACAATTTATTTTTTAAATTTCTATAAAAACAAGCAACTTTGAAATACTTAGTATCTCTGTTCAATGTAATAAACAACTATGATTATAGTAGGATGATGATGATCTGTGTGATCCATCCTCTGACAAGAAAGGTGACAGATTCAAGATGTGGAATGACACATATTTGGGGGCATAGACAAAGTAGGAATTTGTTTTACTTGAATATGCATATTTGTTACAAGGATTTTTTTAAACTTTTATTTTAAGTAGTGTTAAGGAGAGAAAATAATGCTTACGTGAAAAAAAATTAAAAGGCAAATGGGAAAAATGAAAATATAGATGGACAATTGCAAAACAGAAAACTAAAGAAGGCTGAAAGGAGAAGGTTGTTACCAATGAGAGGATTAACTTGAGATGATACTTGAACTGAGCTTTAAAAGGATGTGTAAGAATTCAACAGCTAAAGTAAAGAAAGGAAGGTATCTTGGGCTTAAGAAAGAACATAAACAATGATGGAGAATATAGGAAACCTGGGGGCAGTGGCAAGGGAAATAGAGGGTATTCTTACTTAGGGCTGAAATAAAGAAAAAGAGAGCCCTTATGATATAAGGTTGAAAGTTGCCAGATTGTAAAAAGCCAAGAATGCCAAACAAAGAAGTTTTTACTTTTTTTAGAGAGCAAAAGGTAATCAAAGAAGATTTCTGAGCAAGTGAATGGTATAATCATAAGGATTAATCAATCCATTATCAATTTTTTATTAGGCATTTATTAAGGATCTATTATATGTCTTTCAGATATTATCTCATTTGATCCTGACAACTCTGGGAAGTAGGCATTATTATTATCTCTATTTTACAAATAAGGAAACCGAGGCAGATAGACATTAAGTGACTCATCCAGGGTCATACAGCCAGCAATTATCTATGGCTGAATTTGAACTCAGGTCTTCCTGACTCTACATCCAGCACTCTATTTTCTCTGTACCACTATCAATATTAAAATTAATATATAATATATATATATTAAAAACTAATTGGAAGTGAGGAGATAGTAACGGCAGGAAGACCTATTAGGAGTATATTATAATCATCTAAGTGGATAGAGAGAGGAGGAGACAGAACATGCTATGTTGCAGAAGTAGAATCCATATGGTCTGGTAACTGAATGAGTATGTTAAGGGGAAGAGAAAAATCAAAGATGTCAGTTTTACAACAGAGGGGGAAAGTAGATGTTGGTGCTACCAACAGAAATAGTTATCAAGAAGAAGAGCAGGTTTAAGGAGGTTGAGTTTGAAGTGCCATAGAAATATCCTGATTCAGGCGTATCCTTTAAGCAGTTGGAGATATAAGTCTAGGTCAGAAGATAAGTCGGAGCAGAGATTTGTACGTTATATGCCTGAAAGTCACAGCTGAAATCATATAAATGAATTAAATTGCCAAGGAAGAGACTGGAGAAAAGAAAGCAAAGCACAGATCCTTGTGGAACACCCTCATGAAGGTATTAAGGCATGAGGAAGCAGAAAAAGTGTCAGAGATGGAATATTTAGAGACATGGGGAGAGAAACCATGAGACTAGGCATCTCTGAAGCATTTAGTAGGTGTACGCAACTGTGTCAAAAGCTACAAAGAAACATCCAGGAGATCCAATGGATTTGGTTATTTGAACATCACTAGCCTGACTAAAAGTCACTAGGGAACAATTTCAGTGGAGTGGTGAGGCACAAACCAGTTTGACTTCAAACATTTTAATTATGGGATCATCAAAGGAGCAGAATTTTCTAAGCTATGTGTCCCAAAGCTTCAACCTCCTTGGAGTTTGGGGCACAACATTGTATCTCCCCAGGAAGGTCTTCCTTGGATCAAATGATATTCACAAAGGATGCAAAAGTCTGGATGAAGACGTATACATGTGTGGATGCATATATAACCCATGCATTGTTTGCATCTTTCCAAATTGTATTGTTTATGCAGCTGTTCCCAAACCCAGCCGCTCTGTTTATTTTTGTCCTTAGAGGAAACAGAGAAGAGTGTTCTGCCTATTAGGGCAGAACAGAGATCAAAGAATCCCCTTCTTAGCCCTCGAGAGTTCTCCACTAAAGCTTTCCATCTGAGTCAAGATCAAAACAGGACTGATGGCCTCTGAATCTCGACAGGACCCAGAGAGCTTACAATGGCACCTGTTAGAGGCCTCCTTTCACTGCTCCCACCAAATGGAAAGGCTTTGTATTTTTCCGAGGAGTTAAGTATGAAACAGTAGCTTGGCTCCTGGGTATGAAAGTATTTCCTACCAGGTTTCTTATCCATTAATAATAACATGGAAAAGGTGGCATCATCCTCATTTCTGGGCTCCAAGATATTAAGGGAAGTTCAAAGGTGGATTTGGGAAGGAGTAAGATGCTGAGAACCTTTTCTCTCCTTTCACTAAGAGCAGAAAGAAAAGATACAAGAATTCACCTTTGCCTCCCTCTCTACCTAATATCATAGCCTGTCCCTCTACAGATGGTGTTGAAAACCTGAAGCAGGACTGTGGAATGACATTTACTTCTAGCATCATTTGGCTTGGCACAGGAGACAAGAGTTCTGTTGTGACCTCTGAATGGTGCATTGTATGCCTGATGCCCTACCCCCAAAACAACCACATTTTAATGGGTGTGGCAAGAGCAATCAGGTCAAGGAAGCAAAAGAGACTTCATGTTGGGCATATACGAAGCTGAGTCTCTCATGTCTCTCCTCCCCCTCTCTGCCCTGCCATATTTTCAGGTTAATTTAAATGCTCAGTGAAAGCTTCTAGATGATTGCCAGGAAGAGCACAATCCACTTTTAAGCAAGATTTTAGGTTCGTTAGGTCTACACTCTCCTTTCCCATTCTCCAGACCCTTCTTCTAGTGGGACTCGATGAGCTAGAGGGTATAAAACTGGACCAGTCTCTCTGATTGTTAAAATTCAAACTATATATCCATTAATCCTTTTGACCTTCCAAGATTCTCTATAGTTACCATTAAAACAATCCCAAGGAACCACTATGGCCAGTGCAACCAATGGTATTTTGAGTAGAAGTAGTACAAGTCATTGGCTAATTTGTATTCATAGTCTATTTACGTTAATAGTTGGGCATCCAAGCTTGAAGAGAAGGAAGGAAGGAAGGAAGGAAGGAAAGAAGGAAGGAAGGAAGGAAGGAAGGAAGGAAGGAAGGAAGGAAGGAAGGAAGGAAGGAAGGAAGGAAGGAAGGAAGGAAGACAGGAAGGAAGGAAGGAAGGAAGGAAGGAAGGAAGGAAGGAAGGAAGGAAGGAAGGGAGGAAGGAAGGAAGGAAGGAAGGAAGGAAGGAAGGAAGGAAGGAAGGAAGGAAGGAAGGAAGGAAGGAAGGAAGGGAGGAAGGAAGGAGGGAGGGAGGGAGGAAAAGGAAGACAGGAAGGAAGGGAGGGAGGGAAGGAGGAAAAGAAAGGAAGATAGGAGAAGGCAGACAAGCATATTAGTGTATATTTAAAAAAGATCTCCTTCTCCTTCACCCATACATAATGACCACTCATGGAAAACACTCCCATTGAACCAAACACTATGAAGAGGTTACATAAGGGAAAAGGGAGCCCAAGAAAGAAGATTGAGGCCCCCAACCCTAAACAAATATTAAAATGAACACACCAATGTGTAAATAACAAGACATTAAAAATGGAATGCCAGTATCAAAGGTGCCTACCTCATAGAAGATAATGAAAGGACCCATTGCCTCCTAGATGAAAAAATAAGTCTGCCATCAATCAAACAAACAAATGGAGCAAACAAGGAAGGGTTGGTCAAAACCACTGTGAAGGGGGAAGAATTAACAATCAGAGATTTTTAAGCAGAAAATAACAGAAAGATCTCTGCCTAAGAGACATTATTTTGATGGCAATCTAAAAGAGGCACGATATTAGAGTATAGACAGAATGCTTATCTCCTCCCATCTCCACCTCCTCTCCCCTACTCTTCTGATCCTTTATCATGCAAGGATGAATTCAGATATGGAAAAGTGCAATTTTTAACTAAGTAAGGGCATAACAACAGCTAGCTTCTCTTCACAGGTATATAGCTGCTGTAACAAGATCTTGAAAAGAATACCAGTACAACATAAGACCTTGGATTACGTAGTACTTGGGGTCTCTCACTCCCATCCTGAGCTCTGTAAAAATAATAATGAGGCAGATGTTTAAGGGGTCTATGTAGAATTAGGACTTGAGTTTTTGTATTATTTTGTTGTTCCAAAGATACCATTCATGAAGACCATCACTGAATTAAATACACACTACTTCCACCAGATACTTGTTCATTGGCTAATGTAGGAAAAAAGAATTCTATGAAACTGCTCTGAACTTCACATCAACCTCATTTGATTGACATTTCAATTCAACAAACATTTATTAGACAGTTACAATGGGCCAAATCCTGTGCTAGATTATACAAAAACACAAACGAAATGGTCCCTGAGCCCAAGAAAGTTAATGTGCTATAGGGAGAGATGACAGGTACACATATAAATAAAAACAAAAGAATTATTATTTTGAATCAGATCTATGATTTCATTGGTATAGGGAGAAAACTCAGTCAAGCATGCAGGCTAGCACCTACTCTGTAAGTTCTCCACAGAAAAGCATGGCATTTTCCAAAGCATTCTATTGCTAGTAGGAAAGCTTATCTTCTTAGGCATTCCATGACAACCTAGCAGCCAGCTGGGAGCACCCATGTTCTCTTTAGGGTTTCCAAACTAAAATCAAAATCAAGCTTGAGTTGTGCTTTTGGTCACTGGGTTTTAAACAAAATGTAAATATTGTTTTTCTTTTACCCATATTAAATTTCCAATGCCAAGAGAGACTCTACAAACAACATGGATACCCAAAGATGGCTGGCACATAGCGATGCCATGTACAGGCACAGAATTATCTATGCAAATGCTCACGGACTGTCTTTAAGTCTACTACATGACAGATACTTTGCTAAGTACCAGAGATGCAAAGACATAAATGAAATATTATAATTTCAATGGTGTTTCGATAGTGATTAAAATGCTTTGTGATGGACCCCAAAGGATCATAGATTTAGTGGTGCAAGTAACTTTAGCAATCAACTAATCCACCCCATGTTTTACAAATAGGATATTGAAGTCTAGGGAATCGACTTGCCCAAGCATATACATAGGTATTAAGTAGATGAATAGAAGTTGAACCCAGGTCAATCTAACTCCAAATCTATCACGCTTGCCTCATCTGCTTAATCATATAAGTCATAAATATCTTTTTCAGGATCATATTTCAGACAGATGTCTCATAATAACTGAGGCATTCAAGAAATTCAGAACACTTTACCAGAGAATAATCAGCCCTCTTTCACAGAGAAAAAAAGAACAGAAAAAAGTATAAACAGCCCACCCAAGTCACTTAAGCACCTTAACAAAATGAGAGGAGCAGCCAGGTGGTACAGTGAATAGAGTGCCTGGCCTGGATGCAAATCCTGAGTTCAAATCCAGCCTCAGACACCTATTGGCTGTGTGACCCTGGGCAAGTCACTTAACTCTGTTGTCTCAGTTTCCTGTTCTGTAAAATGAGCTGGAGAAGGAAATAGCAAACCACTCCAGATTTTTTTTGCCAAGAAAAACCCCAAATGGAGTCCTAAAGAATCTAGGAATAAAGAGAGCACCAAAATGAGAAACACACATACAACCAGGAGTTACAAGGAGCTCCTTTCTCATCTATACTCTAGCAAAACAAGGTAGATAATATCCTTATCCTCTAAAGTAATAGTACTGAAATAACTAAGCTTTTAAATCTCTTAACCAAGTTGTTAATAATATGATATTGTAATTACTTTGTACAACAATCTCGGTTCTACTAACTTCCTTCTTCATCAGTATATGTCTTCCCATGTTTTTCTGAAACCATCCTGCTCATCATTTCTTATACCATAATGGTATTCCATTACGAACACATACCATAACTTTTTCAGCCATTACTCAATTGATGAACATCTCTACGGTTTTTAATTTCTTGCTACCACAAAAAAAAAAGAGCTGCTATAGCTATTTTTGTACAAATAGATCCTTTTATCTTTTGGGGGGGTCTCTTTGGGATACATGCTACTTAGACTATTTTGAGGATCAAATGAAATAATGAAATACAAAATAAATGTGTCATGAAAATGGTAGCTATTATAGTTGTCATTACAGATATTTTCAACAGAAAGTAAAACAAAGTATTTTCTGATTAACCTTGAGTTCAATGAGAAAATAATGTTACTTATCTGTATGTGCTTGTCTCATCCTCTTACTGTATGGTAAGTTTTATGAGACTAGGAACTCTATCCTATCCTCAAGCAGCCTGTGAAAGGCACCCTTGACTTAGAATCAGGATACAACTGTTTTGAAATCTCAGCTCCAATATGTACTAGTTGCATGACTTTTGGTGAGTCACAACCTCTTTCTGAGACTATTTCCTCATCTGTAAAATGGGGATAACAATATTTCTAATGTTTACCTCATAGATTTGCTTACAGGAAAGTGTTTTATGAGCCTTAAAATGCTACACAAACATTAAGTGATTATCAAAGCTCATAGCTCTAAGAGCTAGAAGAGAACCCATTAAGCCATTTAGGCCAGGGGTTTTTTAACCCTTTTAGGCATTATGGACCCCTCTGACATGATGAGTCCCAGAATAGTCTATTTAAATGCATAAAATAGAACATGTAGGATTATAAAAGAAACAACTTATATTGAAAAAGTTATTAAAAGTACACATGGACCAAGAATATGTACAGGCAGTTCTTAGATGAAATTAAAATTATCTATAGTCCTATACGAAAATGCTCCAAATCATTCATTAGTAGATAAATGCAAATTAAAATAACTCTGAGACTCCACTTTATTCCTACCAAAGTGGCTAATATGGCCGAAAATAAAAAATGATAAATGCTGAAGGCGATGTGGGAAAATTGTGACACTAATGCATCACTGGTGGAACAGTGAACTGTTAATTCTGTAGGGCAATATAGAACCATGTCCAAAAGGCCAAAAAACTATGCATACCTTTTGACCCAGCATACAGACCCCATACTTCTGGGTCTGTATCCCAATGAGATCAAAGATAGGAGAAAAGAATCTACTTGTACAAAAATATTTTTAGCAGCTCTTTTTGTACTAGCAAAGTACTTCTATGAACTGATACAAAGAGAAGTGAGCAAAATCAGAAGAACAGTATATACAGTAAAAGAACTATTGTGCAATAATCAACTGTGAAGGACTAAACTATTATCATCCAAACAAGGTTTCAAGATAACCCAAGAGAATCATATTATCCACAGTCAAAGAGGGAACTATTGGAATCTGACTACAGATCAAAGCCTGCCATCTTTCACTTTATTTCATTCATGAACTTTTTTACTATATGCGTGACACAGGTTTTCAGTCATGACATAGGGAATATGAAAATAAATACTGCATGAAAGCAATGGAATAACCTATATCAGACTAATTACCACCTTGGGGGTAGGGAGAAAGGGAAGGACAGAGAGAATCTAAATCTCAAAATGTCAGAAAACTGTCAAAAATTGTTTCTACATGTAATACAAAAATAAAAATTTAATTTTTTTAAAAAGTACAAGGACCTCAGGTTAAGAACCCATTCTTCTAATCAAACATCCTCATTATATAGATGATCAAACTAAGACCCAGGGGAGTCTGGTGATTTGCCACTGTTACATAGATAATAAATATTAAAAGCAGAATTTGAACCCATACTTTCTGACTTCTAAGCCAATAATTTATCTACTGTTTTATAACCCTGGGATCTTTTATATAGGATTAGGGATAGTAGGTAATTAATAAATGCTTATTGAATTAAATCAATAACCTTTTCCTCATGCATTCTAGTAAGTTATTTTAAAAACAAAAATGAAGCCCACTTTTCACACTAGATCTAACTGCAATTTAACTTTTCATCTATAAGGTTATCTGGTCTATAAGTATATTCACTATTTGATAAAATTCTAAAACCTAGTTGATCTCTGATATCTAAAACTTTAACTACATCTGTTTTTCTAAGAATCATAACCATTGTTAATCAGCAACTTCTTATCTATCAGGAAGGAAAGCAAGATCTTTAATAATCTGTTATTGGCATATTTTTTTAAAATTAAGAAAGAGCTTTTATAAAAGTTCAATTCAAAACCATTTTACCATGAAGAAATTCTGAGCTTTTTGGAAGGTACCCAGACATGCTCCTACTACTGTGGCATCTTGGAATTTTGAAAATCCATTTTTAAGTTCAATACTTTTCAATTGAACAATCTTGCTCAAGATCATCTTCCTGGAGATTGTAATGGCATCAGAAATGCCATTTTTAGCTAAAAATAACTTGGATGATCAAAAATGATGACAAGAAAAATTTTATTTATAATATAATATAAATAAAATAATAAAAAAATAATATAAACCCTTAACTGTTAACTAGTCAGTCTCTTCTGACCACAAATACAGGTGAGGGTACTTGCAACATTTATGGATTAGCATTGCAGAAGCACCAAATCCTCCATTGCAAATCTCTGCAAGACCATACTGTCCTTGTCTCAAGGCAAGGTGAATTGATTTATTTCATTTCTTCCATCAGGATTTATGTGTGTTATGCATGATCATTATGTAAAGCTTATTATGTTCAAGAAGTCATAGTGTTGATAAGATAGGTCACTCCTCTAGTGTTCTGAAAACTTTACAGTCATTCTGCCTTGTTACAGAAGCATCATCGAGCACAGAATAACAAGAACATTTCACAGACTGTTAATCCAAGGCTGCATTGCGATGGAAAAGTCAAACTACTGGTGAAGAGGAGGATCATTGTAAGAGAATAAACCAGGTGTAGGAGGATGTGAGAACACCTTGTCCTACATGGCTCTTCTAGGAGGATCCTGCTCATCGAGTAGGTAAAGTGGGCACTCAATTATGTATCCAGGCTGCCAGTGGCTCTCTCTCTCTTAACCTTCCCATCTCCAGCTCACCTGCCTCTGGAGATGCTCTCATCTTCAGGTCAGTTTCCATCTCAAAGGCTGTTGATTGATGATGACTATGACTGAATGGCTTCACTGGACCAGTGTGAAGCTGAGTTTTTACAGTTTTTCTGGAGGCCATAGCAACCACCAGCTGGTCTTTTCCAAAGCTGAGGTTTACTCATTGATTAAAGGGTTTAATTTACTCTTTTCTATTAGAGCAAGGTTGTTCATTTAGTGGATTTAAATACCAGCTGCAGGCCCTGACCAATCAAGGGGAGGGGGAAGGGAAAATGCCTCAATGGAATTCTCCCATTGGCCAAATTGAATATTCAAATGTTACAAGCATGGCCTCAGTAGAATGTATGTGATAAACAGTTAGTGGCCTTACTCAATCTGTACTTAATCCCCTAGCACTATTTCGCTACAGGTAATGCCACAATAAATACCCAAAGGGACATTGGAGAGAGGAGTAAGGACAAGCAGGGGGAAGCTCTGGTTTTGATGTAGCATTAAGATTGTCTAAATCCAGGCTTTAGTTGACTTTATCTAAGGTAATTTCTCCTCTTCTCAATAAGACATCAAGTCAACACTAGGGTATAAAACACTGCCATGGTGCTAATTTCACAGTTTTTTCTTCTGGGGACAAAACAGTAGAAAAGCCCTGGGGTTTAGGAGCCACAAATCATGTCTATAGGGCCATTTCCAAGGCTCAAGGTTCCTTAGTTATTAGTAGCCTCCTTGAACTCAAAAATATTCTCTATTGAAATTGCTTATCCCTATCCAGTTATGCTGCTAGATGCCAAAGATGGGGGTTTACTGCAAAATCAGCATTCCATAATTTGATATGAATTTATAAAGTCTAATTCACTTTACAAAAACCTCTGGAACTTGAGGCTATTCAGATTATGGTATATTAAACATATAGCCTAGTAGTTGCAGAGACATGATCTCAAGAGTCAGCAAAACCTGGTTTCAAGTTCCACTTGGGCAAGTCAAACATCCTTGCAATGCCAAGACAGCTCTTTAAAACTATAAATTGTAGAAGAAACACCAGTCTTTATTAGTCGAGAGAATTTCACCAATGGGAGTACTCTACATGGAAGAAATCACAGATCTAGTCCATTCTAAAAAGCATCAACTCTTAGAACAAGATATTTCAGTCCAGAGACACATTATGGATACATAATGGGTAATTTTCCTATAGTTGTGCAAGATCATTCGGAGATGTGGCAAGGGCTGAAAGTGATCCTGTACCTACAAAAATGCTACAATATAAAGCTTTGGGAAATTAGTTGAGGGAAGTATGAAAAGGAGACAATCCCCAAGATGCACAGCAATGTTTAGTACTCTATGAGACTGGCCACGAATCAATCAATACGCATGGCTTTTTTAAAGCCATCATACAAAGATTAAAAGGGGGGTGGTGGAATAGACCCTGCCCTCAAGGAGCTTACATTCTAATGGGAAAGCCAATAGATTTAAATTAGAACATACAAGATAACTATAAATTACCCTACTAGCAATTACCAGATTACTAAGAAGTTATTTTCTTTCCTGTGAAAACACATCACAGTGGATAAAGCATTAGCTCTGGAATCAGGAAGATCCAAGTCCAAACCTGGCCTTAAATACTTATTGATCATGTGACTCGGAGGAAGATACTTAATCTCTAGCTGCCTCAGCTTCCTCATTTGTAAAATGAGAATAATATCACCTACCTACCAAATGAGATGATCTTTGTAAACTGCTTAGCATAATGCCTGGCACATAGTAGGGTGATACAAAAATCTCAGCTGTTATTATTATTATTATTGGAAGTCGATGGAAAAATATGAGTCATTCAATGGAAATTTTTTTCACAGTTGATTTTCCTCAAATATTTCTGTATAAGTATCAAATATCTGGTTTTTAAGAATCAATGAAACAAAAGGAAATCTCCATTTGATACCAGTCATTGTCATAACGTACCTAAGGGTTATTATCTCATTTTCAAAGCAATAAACTCTTTTCTTCTCTTTTTTAAACAGCTCCATGGAAACAACAAAATGGATGGTGCTACCAACATGAAAAAAAATCAAAATCACCTTAGACAATATAAAATAATTAGGAATCTATCTCCCGAGACAAACACAGGAACTATGTGAACACAACTACAAAACACTCTCCACACAACTAAAACTAGACTTGAGCAATTGGAAAAACATTAACTGCTCATGGGTAGGACGAGCTAATATAATAAAAATGAACATCCTACCCAAACTTATTTATCTATTTAGTGCCATACCCATTGAACTTTCAAAAAACTTTTTTACTGAATTAGAGAAAACCATAACAAAGTTCTTTTGGAAGAACAAAGGATCAAGGATATCCAGGGAAATAATGAAAAAAATACAAAGGAAGGGGGCCTTGCAGACCCAGATCTCAAATTATATTATAAAGCAGTGATCATCAAAACAATTTGGTACTGGCTAAGAGACAGAAAGGAGGTTCAGTGGAATAGACTTGGGGTAAGTGACCTCAGCAAGCCAGTCTAAGACAAACCCAAAGACTCCAGTTTTTGGGACAAAAATCCAGTATTTGATAAAAACTGCTGGGAAAATTGGAAGACAGTGTGAGAGAGATTAGGATTGGATCAACATCTCACACCCTACACCAAGATAAACTCAGAATGGGTGAATGACTTGAACATAAAGAAGGAAACTATAAGTAAATTAGGTAAACACAGAATAGTATACATGTCAGACCTTTGGGAAGGGAAAGATTTTAAAACCAAGCAAGACTTAGAAAGAGTCACAAAATGTAAAATAAATAATTTTGATTACATCAAATTAAAAAGGTTTTGTACAAACAAAACCAATTTAACTAAAATCAAAAGGGAAGCAACAAATTGGGAAACAATCTTCATAACAAAAACCTCTGATAAAGGTTTAATTACTCAAATTTACAAAGAGCTAAATCAATTGTACAAAAAATCAAGCCATTCTCCAATTGATAAATGGGCTAGGGACATGAATAGGCAGTTTTCAGTTAAAGAAATCAAAACTATTATTAAACACATGAAAAAGTGTTCTAAATCTCTTATAATCAGAGAGATGCAAATCAAAACAACTCTGAGGTATCACCTCACACCTAGCAGATTGGCTAACATGACAGCAAAGGAAAGTAATGAATGCTGGAGGGGATGTGGCAAAGTTGGGACATTAACTCATTGCTGGTGGAGTTGTGAATTGATCCAACCATTCTGGAGGGCAATTTGGAACTATGCCCAAAGGGTGATAAAAGACTGTCTGCCCTTTGATCCAGTTATAGCACTGCTGGGTTTGTACCCCAAAGATATAATAAGGAAAAAGACTTGTACAAGAATATTCATAGCTGCACTCTTTGTGGTGGCCAAAACTTGGAAAACGAGGGGATGCCCTTCAATTGGGGAATGGCTGAACAAATGGTGGTATATGTTAGTGATGGAATACTATTGTGCAAAAAGAAATAATAAAGTGGAGGAATTCCATGGAGACTGGAATAACCTCCAGGAAGTGATGCAGAGCGAAAGGAGCAGAACCAGGAGAACATTGTACACAGAGACTGATACACTGTGGTACAATCAAACGTAATGGATTTCTCCATTAGTGTCAATGCAATATCCCTGAACAATCTGCAGGGATCAGTAGAAAAAACACTATCCACAAGCAGAGGACAAATGGTGGGAGTAAAAACAAGGAGGAAAGGCAATTGCTTGACTACAAGGGCTGAGGGGAAATGACTGAGGAGAGACTTTAAATGAACACCCCAATGCAAATACCAACAACATGGAAATAGGTTCAGATCAAGGACACATGTGATACCCAGAGGAATCATGTGTTGGCTATGGAAGGGGTGGCGGGGGGGGGGGGGGGGGAGAGAAAAAGAAAATGATCTTTGTTTCCAATGAATAATGTTTGAAAATGACCAAATAAAATAATGTTTAAAAGGAAAAAAAAATATTTGCTGGCATCAACTCCTTTCAAAAGTCTAAGAAGTCTCTTTTCATACTTTTAAGATGTCTCTATATTCATGTACTGGCATTCTATTCAACACCCAAACTACACTATACCTTTTCTTAAGCATTTGGACTTACTGGAGTATGTACATTTCTGCCTAGAAATAGGTATCAGTCCTTTGGAAGCTTTTGAACAGCCTCCCTAAGAAGAAATTCTAAACATGTCCTTTGGAAATGCACAAGAGGAAAGAAGAACTCACAGGTACCTGTGATAGGTTGATAGGATAGATTGATAATCCCCACCCTTTCCATATTTAATCATGGCTACTTCAGGAATGGGGAGATGATGACACTGGAGGGGAGTGATAGCAGAGGTCAGAAGGAGATTCTCAGAGTCAGTAATTCTTCCTCTCATTAAATGGGGGAATCTGCTGCCCTCAGATATAAACCAATTCAAAAGGTCTCATTGAAATTTCCTAATGTTTTCTTAAGATGGAAAAGCCCTCCCCCGTCCCCACAAGATGTGGACAAGCAGTGTACAAGACGCTGGGGGAGAAGTGTCTGGGCCATTCTTTGCTGGCACTACAGCAGGATCTTTCAAGTTCTGAATTTGTCTTCTAACACCACTGGCAGTAGCTGGGTTGTAATACAATGCAAATATTGTCAATGCCAGAAACCAGCCCATGTGAACTAAATAAAGGCTCCCAAAGAGAGCACACTGCCAAGGGTTTAGGCTCAGCACAGTTTGGATGTTACCCAGATAACTTCAGGGAAATGACATTTTTAACAGCCCTTTCCCCCACTGACTAGTTAGATCCCTGTGCTGTACAGAATAGAGAAAACATTTTCATTTTAAGTCACCTTTTGAAAAATTGAGGGTGCTTTTTGTTAAAAATACTTTTTGTAAAAAAAATGTAGTTCGAACTTAAGATACATTAAGTTTCAGAGATATCACTATGTATGGTAATTTTTTTAACGTATTCTAGTCCTCTTCAAAGAGATTATTTAATAAATAGGCAGGGTTTTTTGTCAGGTGATCCCTTCTATGCTGCTGGAGAGGAGGGAGGGGATGAGATACTTGGCAATTTTAACATAATAAACAAACAAATAATTTTTAAAAATTTCAAATATAGGGCAGAACAAACCATAAGCTATAAGGAAGGGGAAATTTAAGGGAATTCCTAGAAGCACCTCTAGATTATTTATTTTTAAATTTTTCAACAATTACTCTAAATTGAAAAAGCATAAAAGCTTGTGTTTTTTTCCAGCCTATGAATAAACAAAAATGAAAACTAACTGAAATTGCTACATATTCTAATGTTTTAAAGTTTTTCATGTTCATTTGTAGAAGGCAGTTTAATTTCTGTTTTAAAGAAAACCATAGTTCTCTCTTTTCCACCCAGTTTTAAGTAATAGGAATTGCTAATTTTATTAGATTTTTAGCATATTAGAATATAATTTACCTATCATTCAGTTTTCTGATATAGCCACAGGGTTATTCAAGAAAAATATCAAAATAAATCCTAACAGGTAGAGCCTGCTTAAACGTATCTTTAAGTGGTGAAGAGATGTATCAATGTATCAATGTATCAATGGCCTTTTTATTTGAGGAAAAAACATTACAAAAGTTTTCTTAAGTAATGATTTAAACAGTCATTGAAATCAATTTGATCAATTTTAAATCAATTTTAAAACAAGCTCCACTTATGAACTAAAGACAGTGAGGTCTAATCAAAAAAGTGCTGAGCTGGATGAGAGGGAATCTGGGTTCCTGTGATTAACTCATTTTGTGTTCTTGGCACGGTGACTTTCTTGGGGCTGAACTTATGGAAAAATTCCTGAGCTTGTTTGAAGGAAAGGAGAGATTTTTTTAAAAAATTATTCCAACACCATTCTCTCTCTATTGATGAGCAACAGCTCTGATCTGTTGGACAATAACAGCTTGCATAGCTAATAAGGAAGGTATCCATCCTTACAGATCACGAAGTGTTTACTAGCTCCCTACGATGAGCCCAGTGCTCTCCTGGGAAAAGAAAAATTCTTCCCAATTCTCTACAAGATGGAAGTTAAAGGATAATCTACCCTACTTTTATGGTGGGGGGTGGAGGGAGGTTCCTGGATGTGTGTGACTAGGAAACAAGGAAAGAGTAAAGTTGAAAATAGTCCCAACCCTCTAACCACTATACAATATGATGATGCCTATATGAATATATTGAGCTATTATACTGCCATATGAAACAATAAATATGAAAAACAGAAAGAAACATTAGACAACATACAATCTGATTCAAAATGTAGTAAATAGATTGAGGAAAACAAGATGCACAATAACTAAAAGTAAACAAAAAGAATAACAACAAAATGAACCCAAACACTATGTAATTACAATGTCCAAGTTTGACCCTTAAAAGAAAATGTCCTTCCTTAACTTCTTAGAGGTAAGAGACTGAGAGTATAGAACTCTGCACATACCACCAGACTTGTTTAGTTTGCTGATCTCTCCTGTCTCTGTCTCTTTCTCTCTTTCTGTTTCTCTCTCTCTCCCCCTCTCTAAACTAAGACATCACTAAACTATTTTAAAAGAAATTAGTGAAACTGCCTCTTTTATACATCTACAACTTTACCCTACAGGCAGTTATATGGAATCAGGAAGACTCATGTTCCTGAGTTCAAATCTAGCCGCAGACACTTACTAGCTATGTGACTGTAGGCAAATCACTTAGCCCACTTTGCCTCAGTTCCTCATCGATAAAATGAGCTGGAGAAGGAAATTGCAAACTACTGCAATATCTGTGCCAAGAAAATCCTAAATGGGGTCACAAAGGGTTGGACATGACTGAAACAACTGAACAACAATAATAATGTCTCCACCTCATCTCAATTTCTGATTGTACTCATACTGGCTGGGTTGGCAGATAAGCGAAAGAAAACTGCACAGTACTGAGATATGACATTTATGACAACATCTGCTGAGTGTGGAAGAATCAGGATCTTCTTCTATCCCTTTTTCACATTCTATCATGGCAAGTAGGGAGAGAAATGGAAGTTTAAATCAATTCCTAGAGATTACACCAGAGAATATATGAAGCGATATCTTTGAATGCATTTGTTCTTTATACAACTAAAAGTTATTCATTTTATATGTTGTCTCTCAAATTGTTGTAAGTTTTCTCTTCCTCTCCATCCTCCATCAACAAGATTGCAGGATTTCCTAATGGTCTATAAAATGTTCTTAACCTTTTGTTTTTGTTCTGGAATCCTTCTCGGATTCATAGTTTTAAATGCATAATAAGTGAATGCAAAATAAAATTTGCAGAATTTTACAAAGAAAATTAATTTTATTAAAATAGTTAGTACTAAAAGGACCAGGCATATCATTTGATGTAAAAATATTATAGTTTTACTTTAAGAGAAAGACTTTCATTCTACTATCGCTATTTTTTTTTAACCCTTACCTGCCATCTTGGAGTCATTACTGTGTATTGGCTCCAAGGCAGAAGAGTGATAAGGGCTAGGCAATGGGGGTCAAGTGACTTGCCCAGGGTCACAGAGCTGGGAAGTGCCAGATTTGAACCAGATTTGAACCTAGGACCTCCCGTCTCTAGGTCTAGCTCTCAATCCACTGAGCTACCCACCCAGCTGCCCCCATCTCTATTTTTTTTTTTAACTTACAATTTTTTCAAAATGCGCTTTGTCAACTAATGAGGTACTTAGTCTTTCAAGGTACTTCTGAAATTCCATTCCTTCTAGTGTTTAAAAAAAAGCAAGTTCATGAACCCATATTAAGAATCTAAGGTCTATAGGATCATAGATTTAGAGCTATAAAGAACCTTAGAAATCCTCTAGTTTAATGGGCTCCACTGATTGTTAAATATGTATTACATTCCTGGGAACCCAGCTTCCTAATAAAGAGAGATTTGGGGACCTGCAGAGATCCTCATCAATCTTTGCTGAATGACTAGTTAACAAGGGTTGGAGAGACAAGGAATGCTGCAGGTTTCGAAAGTCACATATGGACACATGTCCCACTAGCAGAATGTTTCCTTACAACAAAGAAAGATTGCATCCACCTCTACAAGCCTGCATGGGCTGATCTAGGGCAATGTGATTGCACAACTCTCTTATTTCTAGGGGTGGGCAAACCAGTTAGGGTAAAGCAAGGAGCACCTCAAGCCATCATCCAGACTCCAAATTGAAAAATGGCATTCATTTGGAGCCTTCCCCCTTTATATTAGTTGTCCACCCCACCCTTCCTCTGGGGAAGGAAGAAGGAAAGTCGCAACATCAAAAGGGACAACCCTTTCCCCAAAAGGCATGTCAATAATTGAGTTCTCCATATTTTTGCAACCCCTTGACTCTAAAAAATTCATATGGCTTCTAGAAAGGACTTTGATTCAGAAAAAAGGAACATGAACCTGCTCTTGCTTTGAGAGTCCCTGAAAATTCCTCATGGACTCCCACGATCAGGAGTTTTAGGTGTGTCACAAGATGACAACCAAACCCTGGACTATAATGGAGCAAGCCTGTGTGTCCTAGAATGAAATATCTTGTGGTTTAGAGTCATGCTATATTTCGCAATTGAGTAGCCCTGCTTCCACCAAACCAGTTGCTTACAAAAACATGGTAATAGGCAAGTAGAATACACTTTGGACCACATAGCTGCCCTCCCATTCATACTTTGCATTTATTTCATGCTTTTATATTTTAAAACCATTAAATTAACATTCATTAATCAATCAACCTTTCCCAACATCCAGAGATAAATCAATGCTAGAAACCCCTGGTAGATCCCAAAAAAGGTAAAATGACTTAATCAAGGTCATAGAGTGAGTCAGTGGAGGGTCCACTAGGAAAGGAAGACAGTAACTTCTGCTAACCTTTATCCTTTTCTCCACCATCCCATCCCCATATTATCTCCATTGATCAAGTCCATCCAATATGTACCATACAAAGATTATCTGAGCAGCATATAAAAGACAATTACTGCCTCATTGCTATTATTATGTTATTGTACTATAATCATAATGATCCTTTGTGAAGCTGCCTGATGAAATTCTTAATGCATCAATAATATATAAGGTAATTAAGCTGCATGCATTCTAAGCAAAGCCATTGCCTAACCAGACATCATTGGTGGCTGTCACTTACCAGGAATGCCTGTGATAATAAGCACGTACTCACAGGACAGATATCTAAAAAGAAATAGCCCATTCTCATGTTTTTCAGAACTCTTCTGTTCTGCTAATAGGGAATAAAAGTGCTGACACCCAAAGTTCTCTGTCTCTTGCTAACCTATATATTGTCTTTTCCTCCCAAACTCCTCATGTAACTTGCTCATTCGCCCTTTCCCCTCTCATCATATATGTATCAGCCTTCATTTATCTCTCAAGTATCCTTGGTTGGAGGTTGAATTCCTGAGTGAGCTTAAAAGGGAACCATATCTTTTTTTCATTTTTCTTGTCCCACCACTCCTCTAATTCAGATTTTCTGACTCCCAGAGCCACAGACAATCAAGTTGAGGTCTTCGACTCCAGCTCTGGTAAAGAATACTTTTTGCTGGCAGTTTTGACACTTCTACTCTTCCTTCCTTGACTACTATCTATACACTTCTCACTTCTTGCTGAAAAGGCTTAATTAGACAAGAACAATGTAAAGGAATACTTCAATCTAGCAGCCCTTTTTATAGCAGCAAAGACTTGGACCAAAAGAATAAATCCAGCAATCGTGGCACTGCCTAACAAACTGGTACATGAATGTAACTGAAATATGCCTAGGATGTAGGAAATGACTAATTCAAAAGATTCTGATAATCTTTTAGGAAAGCATATGAAATTATGCAGAGCTAAGTAAGCAATACATTAATTTATATGCTGACCAAAATAATTTAAAGGAAAACATTCAAAGGCTCAAAACATGCCTATTAGTGACTTCAGGGGATTAATGGTGCCACATGACTTCTACCTTCCATCAGCAAGGTAGTGGATGATGGGAAAAGAATAAGGCACGCATTTTCAGACATCATCAATGTACTGGTTTGTTTTGTTTAATTGTACCTATTTGTTTTAAGAGACTGTCCTTAGGTAGCAAAGGAAGAGTCACTGGAAAGTGACAAAACTACTAAAAAAAACAAAAAAAAAACTCCAGCACATCAAAACATTTTAAAAAAGAGAGAGATCACCATAGGAATAACTATGAAGTCTTATTACACATTAGTAAGCAATGTGAACAGATGAGAATCAGAATTTTTCAGCTATCCTTTCTTGCTGAGCATGTAAGCTATTCCTTGCACATCTGAAGGGCAAGAAAATCTCCGCCTTATGGGGCAAACTTACAAATAGTATATTTAACTAACTCCTTCAGATATCAGTATTTAATTGGATATAACTGTAAAATCCGTGAAAGATCTGGGTTCAGGCAATCGTTTCCTCACATCCCATCATCCATCATTATCCTTTTAAATAGAGTTATCCATCAGACCTGCCACCTGCTTATTATAGGTGTCCCAAGATGTGCAATTTTAAAGCTTATTAAATGGGGTTTCTTTCATAACTCTCTTCCTCCACAGAACAAGGTCTTGGAAAAGGATTAAGCCCCATAGTACACTGCAGCCTTTTCTTCTGTTACCTATTTCCACATTGCCTGATTCTGAAAGAGAGCTATCAATTGAATTTTCTTCTTTCCTCTCAATGATCAAAAAAAAAAAAAGAAAAATTCTCATCCTGGCTTCCAATCCCATCTTCCTCTACTCCATTCCAGCCAAATCTCCTATCATCCAACTCCATTGCTTCTAAGAAATAGATATTGAAGCACTGGGCAATGTATTAGGAAACATTATGGGATGGGGTTGGAAGAGTAAGGGGTAGCAATCAGGCCAAAATCAAACTTGCAAGCATAAAATTAAAAATGACATTTAATGATGAAATAATATTGAATCCTTTGGGTCATTCACTTAAGAGTTTATTAAACACCATCATCCATATTATAGCATCATGTCATTACCCAAATTGGTAATACTCTTGGGTGAAGAGTAGAGAAATCACCATCTTATAGTCAGAAAATATGGGTCCCAGTCCTAGCTCTACCACTAATTAGATGTACAAAGTTTGACATGTCACTTAAACCAATCTAGGACTCAATTCCCTCATTTGTAAAACAGAATTATAATTCTTCAAAGGACTTTGCAAACTGAAAAGTACTCTGTCAATGTGAGTTATTAGGACTACAAGTATGAGTGTTCTAGAATTTATATGGTGCTCCATAACTTGCCTGACTGATTTCTTTCACTAAATAGATTAATAATAATTATTATATTAATAAATATTATTATAACAATAACTCACACTTAAAGGTTTATAAAGCACTTTCACTACAGTAAAACAGTGTAGTAGTTAGATAGGCAGTGTAGACAGTGTTATTTTCTCCATTTTATGGATAGAGAAACTGAAGTTGTAAAAAATTAAATAACATTATGGGTGATGTGGCCACTAAAGTCTGAGGTGCAATTTGAACTCAGGTGTCCTTTATCCAATTCCATAACATTTTCCATTATATGCTTGAGGCATAGAATCTCAAGACTGGAAGGGACCTTAGAGGTCCTCTAATCCAAAGCCTACATAAAGTATGAATGTCATTTATACCACACCTGAAAAACATTCATCTAGACACTATTTGTGTATCAACAATGACAACAGGTTCAATTTTTTTCCAGGTGGCAACATTCTACCTTTGGAGAACTCTAATTGTTAGGAAGTTCTTTCATTGAGATGAAATCTACTCCTTATAATTTCCATCTATTGGTCTTAAGTTTTGCCCCTTTGAACCAGGCAGAATTGGTCTGATCAGTCTTCCAAAAGGCAACCTTCTAAATATTTAAGACAGAAACAATATGCAACCCAAGTCTTTAATTCCTTCAACTAAGAATCCTACAGAATGATTGTTATTATTCTAGTCAAGTGGTTCTGAATAATCTTCAATTTGTAGATATCTTTAAAATGTTGTACCCAAAACTGGGCAGAATGCTCCAGGTGAACTATATTAATACCTCTCTCACTCTGGATGCTATATTTCTATTAAGCAAAAGTATGAAGTATTGTGGAGACATAGCCTAAGCCTCAGATTTCAGTGCAGAGGAACTGAAATATAGCTAGTGTTGGGTCATCAAACATTTGGGCTCACCTCATAAAGACTCATTTAGACAAAGATAGCCAGACAAAGACCTTTGGAGCAACATTCATCCTCTTGCATATACAACACATTTTCTCTTTCTTTCTATACACAAAGAAGAAAATTTTGATTCCCAAGATGCTTCTGGAATCATTTGGACCACCAAAGCAAGAGCGGGGGTAGGGGAGGAGAAGAGTGGGCTCAGTTCAGATGGCACATTTCACATCTCCTAAAACCAGTTCCCTTATCTTTAAAAAAAGAGTTCAAAAGAATGCCAAACTGAGTAAATAAAAAACCACTAATGGTCCCAGAGAAGTGATAATGAAACTTACCTCCCTCTCCTTAGCACAGGAAAAGGGGACTACTAGGGAAGAATGTTGTATATACTCTTAGACATAGTCACCACATTTGGTCATATATACACATACATACACATGCAAATTATATATACACACATATGTTGCATGTGTGTATAAAGTTGTTGTTCATCCTTCATTTTCAAATGAGGCATCATGGAATGATCTCTTGATCCTTGCATAAATTGGTTTTAAGAAAGGCAGATTCGTGCAAATCAGCAGCCCCACTCTCATTTCCAGTCATCAAAGTCCAACAGCAAGACCCAAAGTCGTGATGACTGTTAATAGCCTGGGATTCAGAGGATGACCTCAGCATCTTCAATGTATGACCAAGCTAGAAGTGTTCCATACTGCCAGCTTCAGCTGCATTCATGGCCTTTGTCAGCATCCACCCATTCCTCCAGGGGATGTCTTCACATGCCTGGGGTAGACATGCCCCTAACTCATCAACAGATTTGAGGTCTATTGGTTACTCTCAATCTGGTTTGGCCAGTCTGCTAAGATGGTTTTACCAGAGTATGGCTATTGTACATGCTGTACTATTATATATAAATGTTCATCCAAGAAACTTTAGCATGCCAAACACACCAAATATGATGACTTGTGTCGAAAAGCCTATACAACACTCTTCCTTAGTAGGCCTCCTCTAGAACTATTAGTGGTTTTATATTTACTCAGTTTGGCATTCTTTTCAACTCCTTTTGAAGCATGCCCATTCCCACTCCTCTTCTCCTGCCCTTTGTTTGGACTTTAGAATGATTCCACTTCTTTCTCCAAAGATCTCAATGCCCAGTTCTCTCCATTCAGGTCCCTAAAATAAAAGCTTGCTGTGTTTCTAAGAGGACTCCTCATGGTCAAAGGTAAATATCTGTGCAGCTAAAACAAGATTATATTCCTTCCTTATAACATACTCCAGTCCCCTAAGCAGGAAGTCCAAAGTGACTTCCAAGACAGGAAAGAAAAGTCAAAGCCTACACTATTACCATGATTTTCAGGGCAAAAAATTTAATCCACTGATTAATAAGATCATTTCTTTTGGCTCCTGGAAAAAGTTTTAGTAATAAGAAAATTTTAGCAAAATAAAGGGGAAAGTAAAGAATAATGATAGAAATTAAATGGCATCCTAGTAGTATTCTAGGATAAAAGTTCAATCAGGAATATGAGATAGATTTTGTTCCTTTCTTTAAAAACAAAAATAAAGGGGGAAGCTGGGTAGCTCAGTGGATTGAGAGTCAGCTCAGAGATAGGAGACCCTGGGTTCAAATCTGACCTCAGACACTTCCTAGCTCTGTGACCTTGGGCAAGTCACTTAACCCCCCTTGCCTAGCCCTTACCACTCTTCTGCCTTGGAACCAATACACAGTATTGATTCTAAGATGGAAGGTAAGGGTTTAAAAAAATGTTTTTAAATAAACCAACCTAGATGTGAAAGTTGTTGATTTTTAAAAAGTGGAAAGTTTGCAGAATGTTAGTGCAGCTGAAGACTATGGGGGCATACTAATCCATCCTCTTTACTACGTGACTCTTTCTCCCTGCTTCTCCCAGGAACATAATAATGAATTACCTCCTCTGTGTGACTTTATTGCTTATTTTGTGAGGTCATTTACAAAAAGGACAGAACCTAGATCTAAAACCTTTGTGGAATATAGCTCCATCTTTCTCAAAGGGAAAATGTTGAAATTTTAACCAAACCACCTGAAAAGATCAAACTCCCGCATCCATTTCACATGTTGAAGAAATCAGTATCACCTGTTTTCAGAACCTACTTTTTCTTCAGGGTTCCCAGTTACAGATTTGTAAATAATATGAAATGGAATGTAATACAGAGACAATAAAGAGACAAGTGATTGCATCTGCACGTGCAACAGAAGCAGATGAAGCTGAAAGCTAGCATAGATCTTGGTGCCCCCCCCCCCCTGCCCCAGACAAATCCATAGTTCTGTTCTGCAAGTTCCTGATACTCAGAAGTACAGTGTTGCACTAAATCATACCCATCAGTCTTTTTGGTCATGGCAAATTTGATTTTAGTTTTAGAGAGCCCGATATTAATTATAATTGTCTGGAGCTCTCTGTTATTTTTGAGGGGGCAACTTGGTCATCATCATGACCAAACACAAGTGTTGTCTGTGGGCCAGGCACTGGATTAAGTGCTAAGCACTGGGGATACAAAAGTTAAAAAAAAAAAACAACCAACAACCTTGGGTCCCTGCCCTCAAGAAGTTCATATTCTAAGGGTGGAGACATTCAAATAACTAAAAAAGAAAAATACACAGAGTGTAAGTGGGAGGTGATATCAGAGAAAAGACACTAGTAATGAAAGGGATGAAGAAAAGTGGCAGAAGGTGAGATTTTGCTGATTTTTCAAAAAAGCAGTAAAGCCAGGAGGCAGAAGTGAGATGTTCTAGGTTTGAGGGAAAACCAATAGAAAGGCACTGATTTTGATGTAATGGATCTCTGCTCTTTCTTACCTGGTTAACCTAGCTCAAGTAATTTAACTTATCTGAGTCTCAGTTTCTTTTCAAACCTGTAAAATAAGGGAGGTGGAAAAGATAGTCTTTATGAACACTGTTTGTTTTAGTAAAACTAAGAAATAAAATAATTCATATTAGTATACAGTAGAACCTTGCTTTATGCAACCAATATGTTCCAACACCCTTCAAGTAAGCTAAAAACCATGCATTATACCATTATTTGATAAGTATTTCTTATACAAACATCCCTAGGCACTTTACAACTTTTTTGGTTAGGCTTATCAGAGTTACACCAATAGTTATACCAGAGCTACTTTGGGGCAAGTATTAATAATTAAATAGAGCTAGTGAAACAAAGAGAAGCATTGCTCTGATGGGAACATGACTTGATACAAGCAAGAACCCAGGTCAAAAACTCTTTCAGGACCAAATGTTTGATGCAAAACAATGTAACAATCCACACTAACAATTCTCAGAACAAAAATAAGCACTATTGGGCCACCTGCTGCTAGACTTTCCCCTGCTTGGGAAGAGTGTAGATTTAGGACATTAATTACAATTTTTTATTTCATGTATATTTCTGATTTTTTTTCTGATTGCCAATCCTGCATACCCTGAATGAACTCAAGTATACTGAATCCACATAAAATGAGGTGCTATTGTATTTCTTTAAGGTTAGCAAAACACTTTTCTCATAACAGTATCATGAGGTAGGTTGTGCAACTGTTATACACATTTAAAAGATAAGGGAAATGGGCTCTGCAAAAGTGATTTGTCTGTAGTTACACTATTATAAAGTATCAGAGATGGGATCAAATCCAGTTCTGACTTCAAGCCTAAGGTTCTATGTACTTCTGAAGACAGTTCTGTAATCAACCAACACTTATTAAGCATTTACTATCTACCAAACACTATACTAGCTGCTGGGGATACAAATACAAAGAATGGAATATCTGAAATCCCAATGACCTTAAATTCTAGTGGGGGGGAGGGTAACAAGTACAGATATCCCTTCCATCTTGAGGCTTTCCCCATTGAAGTTTCACTATATCTCTGGTCAGCATAAGAAATTAAATAGGAATTTTGGGAGAATGTTTTGCAGAAGCCATGGATGATATGCAAAGGCCAGAGGATGACACAGAAAAAGTTTTAAAACTCATAAATGCATAAAATATATAGTATTATATAATATCAACATATTTTATATTTAATACAATAAATATATACAATTTCTTTTCATGTAAATACTTCATAAGAGGGAAAGAAAAACCCAGAGTTCTCTGGGACAAAGAGAGGGTTAAAAAATGTTACTGTATTTTCCAGATATCTGGGGGGAAGGGGAAAAGAGGGCCAACTCCCATGATATCGAAGGAATAAGATAACAAATGTATTGATTCTTTTCACATAAAGAAATGAGAACAAATGAATCAGGATACTATTATCAGACATGATGGCTCAATATTTTTTTCTTCTCAAAAGAAAATGATTTTGTGAACATTTCAGTGACATTTAATTCATTTTAATTTGTACAAAACCTTCACCTAGAAAATGCAGTCCTCTACAAAACCAATATTTAACTTTTACCAAAAATATTTAAACCTATATTGTCAGAACAGTTAGGTAGCTGAGAGGATAGACAGCCAGGTCTAGAGACAAGAAGTCCTGAGTTCAAATCTAACCTCAGATACTTTCTAGCTATATATCCCTAGACAAATCACTTAACCCCAATTGCATAACCCTTAAAAGCTCTTCTGCCTTAGAACCAATACTTATATTGATTGATACTAAGACAGAAGATAAGATTTTTTTTAATCACCTATAGTGCCAATTTGATTTGTAAGACCCCTTCCAGCTGTAACATATATGATTTATTTTCTTTGAAAAAGAAAAAAAAATTATTTGGGCCACATCATCAATCAAGTGAAACCACTATAGAGTAGTGGAACTCATCCATTGCTAGTTACCTTCAGTTCTCCAAGCACTAGAAAAGGTTATTTATTACAACCAACAACTACCCTGCTCTATGCATTGTTCAAGAAGTAAACGCAAGGAATAACATGTATAGCTGGAGTTTGTACTTTTATCTCAAAATATTAAAAGACTGGGAAGGAAACCTTTACCATGTTGGGTAGATCCTCCATGGAAGATTTATGAAAAGACAAGGAAAAGAATCACACAGGACAGGACAATATGGATGGATTTCAATTCATACTGGTAAAACCAGAACACAAATCCTACAGATCAGGATTCCACCAAAGGAATGAACTTAGCCACTGACTCAAAGAACCAATTCATCTTTTCTCTCACTAATAATTGCTGATCTTCATCTTAACTTTATACTTGTTTTTAAGTTAATTATCAAATCAACATTAAACAGAGGAGAAACACATAACTTTGTAGTTTTATATGTCAATGTAATCATTAATTAAAATTTTAGCTGATTCAATTTTTTCTTTAAATCCTTACCCCCCCCCCATTCAATTCTTAATCAAAATCCTCTCTCAAACAAAAACAAACTTTTTAAAAAATTAATACCTAGCAGGGGCAGCTGGGTGGCTCAGTGGATTCAGAGTCAGGCCCAGAGATAGGAGGTCCTGAATTCAAATCTGGCCTCAGACACTTCTTAGTGGTGTGACCCTGGGCAAGTCACTTAACCCCCATTGCCTGGACCTTACCCCTCTTCTGCCTTGGAACCAATACACAGTATTGATTCTAAGATGGAAGGCAAGGGGCCAAAGACAAGGCTAGGATATGGCAATATTTTGTCAAATACTTGCTAAAACATGAAGCAATCAAAGAGTGCATTTACCTTCACTGAATTTTTACATGATCAGAAAGAGATGAAGTCCTCAAGTGGCAGGATTACTATGTATTTTGATGGAAAGACTAGCTGGCTAGAAAATAATCCTATTCTAGGTTTTCAATTCAAAGATGGCATTAATTCACACACTATAACTCATCAGTTAGGAGATAACCAACACAGAGATGAGCAAAGATCATTTACTGAATTGGCAGAGTAAGGGAGCCAAGATTTTACTGAGGTCAATGAGAAAACATATTTCTATGTACTGTATGTGTGTGTATATTCCCCAAATTGTAAGTGAACAAAAGAATATATGTTGACAGATTTTTACTGAAGGGCCAAGAAGTGGTTTTCTGCAGGACCAAGAAAAACCATTAACTCATCCATAAAATGAAGATATTCATTGACACCTGGAGTCTCTCAGTATTTAGATTTTACCTCAGTTCTCTAATGAAGTACTGAAATACCTTAAATTGAGGCTCTAAAAAGAGTCTCTGATCTGATCAAAGTCATAGATTTGTTTCAAGAAGAGACTTTTACTATTTTTCCTCAGAACATGACTCAATTTATCTGCTTGATAAGTTGGGGGATGTAAGGTGCTATTAACATTTCTTAAATGTCAATGCTTCCCTATCAAGGACTATGATACAGGAAAAAGACTCCATCTCTGGGGCTGTGGTTCTCAAACTTTTTGAACTCACAATCCCTTATACGCTTAAAAGTTATTGAGAACCAAGCAAGGCTTAGAAAGAGTCACAAAATGTAAAATAAATAATTTTGACTACATCAAATTAAAAAGGTTTTGTACAAACAAAACCAATGCAACCGAATTAGAAGGGAAGCAACAAATTGGGAAACAATCTTCATAACAAAAACCTCTGACAAAGGTCTAATTACTCAAATTTATAAAGAGCTAAACCAGTTGTACAAAAAAATCAAGCCATTCTCCAATTGAAAAATGGGCAACGGACATGAATAGGTAATTCTCAGTTAAAGAAATCAAAACTATTAATAAACACATGAAAAGGTGTTCTAAATCTCTTATAATCAGAGAGATGCAAATCAAAACAACTCTGAGGTATCACCTCACACTTAGCAGATTGGCCAACATGACAGCAAAGGAAAGTAATGAATGCTGGAGGGGATGTGGCAAAGTAGGGACATTAATTCATTGCTGGTAGAGTTGTGAATTGATCCAACCATTCTGGAGGGCAATTTGGAACTATGCCCAAAGGGCAATAAAAGACTGTCTGCCCTTTGATCCAGTTATAGCACTGCTGGGTTTGTACCCCCAAAGAGATAATAAGGAAAAAGACTTGTACAAGAATATTCATAGCTGCACTCTTTGTGGTGGACAAAAATTGGAAAATGAGGGGATGCCCTTCAATTGGGAAATGTGGAACAAATTGTGGTATATGATGGTGATGGAATACTATTGTGCTAAAAGGAATAATAAAGTAGAGGAATTCCATGAAGACTGAACAACCCCCAGGAAGTGATGCAGAGTGAGAGGAACAGAACCAGGAGAACGTTGTACCCAGAGACTGATACATTGTGGTACAATCAAACGTAATGGACTTCTCCATTAATGGCTTTACATCGTCCCTGAACAATCTGCAGGGATCTATGAGGAAAAAAAAAAAACTATCCTCAAGCAGAGGACAAATTGAGGGAGTAAAAACAAGGAGGAAAAGCAACTTCTTGACTACAGAGGTTGAGGGGACATGATGGAGGAGAGACTCTAAATCAGCACCCTAATGCAAATACCAACAACAAGGAAATGGGTTCCGAGCAAGGACACATGTGATACCCAGAGAAATCCCATGTCGGCTAGGGGAGGGGTGGCAGGGGGAGGGGGGGAGGAAAAGAAAATGATCTTTGTTTCCAATGAATAATGTATGAAAATGACCAAATAAAATAATGTTTTAAAAACTAAAAACTAAAAAAAAGTTATTGAGGACTCCCTAAAGAGCTTTTGTTTTTGTGGTTTCTATCTAACATCATCTACCACATTAGAAACTTAAAAGTTTTACTTTTATGATAAAAATAATTTTGACTTTATGGACCCTTTGAACAGGTGTGAAGGACCTTCAGATAATACTTAGACATCCATTGGTCAGGGCTATTTCCCCAAGATGAGAGAGAAAGAAACAAAATTAGAATTTTCTGTCTTGTGAGGTGAAGCTTTGTAAAGCCAATCTTATAAGATGGTGTCTAATAAGTTAGGTTTCTAAATCAGACTATAAGTTGTCCACCTTTTTTTGGTTATTTTCTCTATACTAGGCATATTAGACAACAGTCATAAAGTGAAATGGTCACAGGGATTGTAGGGAGCAAGGTAGGGATGGTGAATTGACATTAGCAATCAGACTTCCAATAGGTATTTCCTGAGATGGAAACACTCCTGTGACCTCATGGCATTACAAAGGCACAAGAGTGTTCCAGTGTTTTCCCACTGGTCATAAATGACCTGTGAATGATGAAAATAAAGTAAGAAGAGAAAGGAGCTAAACCAAGCAGCCGAGATTCTTTTTAATATGCTATAATGACCAAAAGTTCCCCTAATCCGGGCTGCAATCAATTTAGAGATACAATGGGAGAACCTTTTTTTTTTACTAACAGCATCTTTTCTCCCAAACCCTCCATATATTGCCAACAAGAACACCCTATCCTACTCCCACCCTCCCCCCAAAAAATATACGCACATGAGCTACTGGTTTGTGAACACACAAAATAAACCCAGAGTAGAATCAAAAATAATGCTTACAGGGCAACAGGGCACGACACAGCACTACAGCTCCCTGTCTCACCAGCCACAGTTTGGGGAAGGGTTCATGGTAAAACCTTCTGTGCTTAGGTTCCAAACATTTTAAAACTTGTGTTCAGAGGCTCAGGTTGGCTTTGGTTCAAGCCACATCTTGACCTTTCCATGTAAGAAGGCTGTGTTCATCTTTATGAACCCTACCACTGAAGTCAGGAAGCATATATAGCTGTCCCTTTGCACCAGTCAAACAGCAATGTCACCAGGTGCAATTTCTGATTGGCAAGGCCCCACTTCAAATGTACTTGTACATCTCTAATGCTCAAAATTAACCCCCTTATCCAATTTCAATCAGCACAAAAGAAGCTAGAGACTTTCCAAAGTGATTACAGAGTTGGGCCTTCTGTCATCTCTGCCTCTTTTACAACAACAATCATTTAAGATTCAATCCCAGCCCAAATGTAATTAGTCCAGTTCCTGATATCTATCTAGGTGTGTTGCTTTCTTCCTTAAATGTGTGCCAAGTTTCCATTTTCATGAAGTTAAATTATGATATAAAAAGGCCTTAATGATGATTAATTAGGCTCTATAATGAAAAATTAATTATGTTTTTATTTAGAGCATTTTACAAGACTTTCATCACACACACACCCCTAAATGTTATTAGGCAGTTGTAAAAATAAAACCCTGTGGGTTTGCTGTGGTTGGTACTTTTAATATAATAGCCAGTAAGTTTGGAACCAGAGGGTTAATATTAACTCATTGAACTACTTGCTGAATGCTACCAGAAACTGTAACCAGGTTCCCCTGCTATACAAATTCTGATTTCTTTCCTGGCATTCCATACTGAGAAGAAAGGACCCATTAAAACCTCTCCGAGAACTGGAATTGAGTCAGATCCCAAGCAGGGTTGAAAACTGGCGGTGATTCTTTTAAAAGTCTCCAAACTGGCTGCCCCCATAGTCCTCTCTCAATCCACATGATTTTGCTTCCAGGAGAAATTGGTCACTCCACCAGCATAATTTAGGGGCACTCTGTGTGCTCTCTGGCTTTGTCCACTAATCCTCTGCTGAATAAAACTGCCTTCTCCAGCTCTGATGCCCAGGGAGTTTAGGTAACTCAGGGGAACTGTGTCTCAGGGACCCTACTGTGAAATGAATCCACTCTAAAATGCAGCAGTGGCAACAGTCCACTCTACACCAAAACCCAGCCTAATGTAGAGTTGTGTGTGAAGACCTAGAACCTGTTTAATTTCTTCCAAACACCATTGGCCAGCTCTGTTCTTCTCATCCAGCCCCACAGAGTTCCACCCACTGATGCACACAGCAGAAGCAGCAGCCCACCTGTGGTGAGCATTTGTTATGGCTGGTGAACCAAATGGGGACAAGAGAAATTATAAGCAGTCTCTTGTGCTTGTTAAAACGTGAGGAATTTGACAAAGGGAGCCTCTGGCCTTTGCTATTGGGTTCCTTCACTTCCACCTTCAATTTCAAGGGAAGCAATGGGCCCTTTGCTCTTGGAAGTTCCTAACTGAAGTTTTATCCTATTCCAGAAGAGTGAAGGGTGTTAGGCACTGGACAGAGCCCACTCTTAAAGAGCCTGCAATGTTTCTGTGTAAAACAAAAAGAAGTTTCCTTTCCTGTGTCTATGCCTTTCATGTTTGCATCTGAAGGCATTTCTGAAGCTGAGACTCTGGCTGCTCCAGAGCCACTCTGAAGTAGCATTGGCTCTCAGGCTGAATTTCAGAGGCTTCCTCAGTTTGAAAGAAAATTTGTTCTTTTTTGCTGATATCTTTCAAGTTAATTTCTCTGGACAGATACTATTTTCACTAATTCCTTCAATTAACCCAAGACTTTTTGTTGAGTCTCTGTCCAGATAGGAAGAGGGAAAAGAGGGTGATTTGTCAGACCTAGCAAATATTTTTAACTCTGTGTCTGAAATTCAATCACCAGGGGAGAGGTACAAACGTCAAGGACATTCACCCATTCAGGGGCATTACATACAATTTCACACTAATGAGGTTAACATGATTACTTGGTGGGTGACATACCCCAGAGATAGAGTTTGAAGTGCTTATGCCACATAGTACATACTAGGTATTAAATTATCAGTGTCTTCTTGTCCTAGTTCTTTTTGTAGACCCTAGAGACTACCACAGAAGAGTTTACAGTGATTCCAGTAGAATATAGACTTGTAGAGGTTCTCACTGCTTCCCTAGCTAATCTACCTATAAGCTAAAGAGACATAGAAGGGATTTGGGATAAAGTGGCAAACTATGCCAACATGAGTGCTGGCAAATAGGACATGTACTAGAATAAACTTTTCATTGAACCAAGTGACTTTCGGGCTTCTAGATATTTAGAGAGTAGTTTCAAGCTTGTAAACTGAAATATTTCCCGCTTAACCTTGGGAGCTGGGGATGGGAATCAGAACTGAGAAAGACAGACAATCAATAAAACTCAGTTGAACTGAAACAAAAGAGACTATGAAAAAATCCTTTAGAGTCACTCAAGCAGAGGGATTCCACAGATGAGGTAACAGAAAGGTTTCCTGTGCTATAGGCTCTTCTTCAATAGTCCTAACTCAGGGGCAACTAGGTAGAACAGTGAATAGAGTGCCAAGCCTGGAGACAGACTTGGGTTCAAATCTGACCTCAGATACTTCCTAGATGTGTGATGCTGAGTAAGTCACTTAAATCGCAATTGCCTAGCCCTTGCTACTCCTGTCTTAGAACTGATATTGTCAGAAAGTAAGAGTTTAAAAAACTAGTCCTGACTCTTTTTGTGATTTGTTCCTTGGCCTTGGAGGACCTGGACCAGACACATATCTTCTCTATCCCTGTGTTTCTTTACCCTTGGATGGCAACTGGAACAGCAATCATGAGTAATTACGATAAAAGCCTATTTGCCCCTGGCCAAAATACAACTGCTCGTTGATAATGATCATTTTCCAATCCCCGTTTTACATTTCTCCATTAACATTCCAGTGGCCATTTCTCAAGTTCCCAGGCAATGGAAGGGGTTTGGTGCCTGGTTATCCAAAAGAAGCTGTGGTTTCAGGAAAATCTAGAGCTAACATGTTGAGAGCGTAACAGGTCCCTTCCCTCTCAAAGATGATACCCACTCCTGCATCTCATTTCATTTTACATTCCAGGTGGGGCATATTCTTTTAGACAGAAATACACACGAGAACCAAACTAAGGAATGTACTCTTTCCTCATGCTTATTCCTGTTGGATCCACAGGAGGATAAAATGTTCTCACTACCATGACATGAAATAACCCTTCCTCAAATCCTCCACTAAATTGGTTGGCTGGCTCTCCCCAGGGTGTAACTTAGTTTGGCTTATTATACTCCCATCTACCTGCCATTACCCCTGAGTTTTGAGTATAACTCAGTTGGCTCTATCTTTCTGATTCCTTGACCCTTAGCAAACAAATAAGAGGAGATAATTCACTATAACCACCAACCACCACAATGCCACCACAATAATACCTCCTATTTGTATTATATTTTGAGGTTTGCGAAGCTCCGTACATAAACCATTTCACTGCATCTTCAAAACAACCCTGAGAGAAGCCACATAACAGACTCAGTGGCAATAAAGCCAGACAGACTTGGGGACAAGAAGATACGGGTTTGACTCTTGCCTCTGCTGTACAGTAGCTGTGACCATCCCTTAATCTCTTAGTGCCTCCAGCAACTTTCTAAAACTTTAAGTTAGAAATTAGTTGTGGATCTGCATTAGCATTGGGTGTTTCCCCAATAGGATTTCTCCACAAAGATAAATGACAGACTTGCTCCCACCCTCCCACCTTGCCTCCCCACCAGAAAAAAGCACTACCTTGGTACCTTAAGAAATAGTTTTCTGTCTGAGACAGTTGGAAGAAATGATCTTTAACCTCCCTTCTGCCCCAAAATTCATATTTGGCTAAACTCTCCCAGATGTTTAGGTACTAACCTAGTTGTTGAAAGTGGGGCAGAGTGGGGAGGAGGTGGGAGCATAATAAACTTTGTCACTTTAGATGGAATACTTAAAAAATAGCCTTATGAAGGATTGAGAACACATCTGAATTCCCAATCTTACAAGTGGATTGAGAATCCAAAGTTGATTTATAAGTAGGTTGTTTGAAACCAGGAAGGAATTTTCCTGGATCAAGTGTTACATATGGGGTAAGGTTTCCCCTAGGCCAGCCCACAAAGGCCTGTATGACCCATGGAGTGCCTGGGATATAATGCTGCAACACGAAGGAGAGTAAGTAGTCCTAAGCACCAGAGATAGCAATGTTTTAGGGGAGAGATATAGTTAAAATTCCAATTTGGGGTATTCTGGGAGCACATTCCCCAACCCACCACCATACCACCTCCTCATACACTGCAAACTTCCCCCCGTTTTACTCCCCCGCAAAAGCTGATCAGTGGAAAGAGAATTTGCCCAGTTCCAAGTCACTCATCGTGGCTTCTGTGGTATGGGAGTGCCAACAATACAAGGGGCTACAGCAGCTGAGATTTTTCAGTCCAGGAAGGCTATTTCTCACTGCCCTACCCCATTTCCTTTTGAGGAAGCCAGTCAGGATTCAAGTTCTTTTTCCTTTCCATTGCCCAGACCTAGAACTTGCAATGAAGGTTTCCCTGGCCCATAACAAAAGAGAAATACAGCCTTATTGTCACTGACTTCAGAACTTCTGTGACTTCTCTGAATGCTCTGTTAAATCTCTGAAACAAGCACAAGGCCCTTTTGAGTTTCTCTAAAGGTTTTCACTGCTAACAACAGAAGAAGTAGGGTGAAAAGGCTATATCATCATTGTCTCCCAAGTGATGAATCTTTGAACACACAGGGAAATAAAATAAATAATACTTATCTACCATTAAAAGAATCACCCAGACTCAACCCAGGAACAAGGGAGTTAGGGGTCAGGGTGGGGAATGAGGGCCAGGGATGCCAAGAGTGCTGACAACCAGATCTAGCCAAGATCCTAACTAAAGCTTTAGAGACGAGGAGATGTAGACTTCCTTAGTATCACTTGGGAGGAGGTCAATTTATGTGAATAAATAAGTAATTTGCACTATAAACTTATTTTTCAGTCCTTTGTTTTCCAGGTGTGTCCAATTTTTTGTGACCCCATTTGGTATTTTCTTGGCACGATATTGAAGTGGTTTGCTGAATCCTTCTCCAGCTTATTTTGTAGATTAGGAAACTAAGGCAAACAGGGCTAAATGACTTTCCCAGAATCACACAGCTAGTGTCTAAGGTCAGATTTTAATTCAGGAAAATGAGTTTTTCTGACTCTAGGCCTAGCATTCTATCCACTACACCATGCCACCATCCCTAACATCTCTAGGGGTCAGTTTCTCAACTGTAAAATGGATCTAAGAATACTGATAGTACCTATCTCACTGGATTGTTGCATGATTAACATGAGATAATATAGTTAAAATACTACATAAGTGTAATTATGGATGATTCCAACTAGAGAGGTATTTCAATAAATATAATATTCAATAGATCACAATTATAGTGCAATGAAATTGTATTTCATTCAATTAAAAGAGTATATTAATCACCCACCAAGTGTCAAGGCATCATAATTGTACTACTTGTTGAGGAAGCAAAGATAGATATAACAAAAAATATATTTTTTTTTTATCTTAAGGAGCTTACTATTAAATACTAGGGTGTCTGACAGCAAGGTTGGGATATAAAAGTAACTGATATAAAATTGAATGTGATAAATTCAAGGGAAAAGTCCAGAAACAGTCTGCTGATGATATCTCATGATCAAAGAAGAAAACAAATTGAATACCTATGTATTTTACCTATTACCTATGAGGTGTTTTGCACATCTTAAAATGGTAGACAAGTTTATAATATGATAATAATTTTATTACACTTATATGAAATTTGAGAAAAATGAGATCAATTGAAGGAGGGAGTGTGTTTCAGAAAAGGTCTTGAAAAGAAAATAAATGCTTAATCGAAGAGGGAAACGTCCTATTTGAGGAGGAGAGCAAGAAGAAACCCCTTTGCAGGCCTCTGGAACTTAGTGAACAAAGGTTAGGAAAGAGAACAGGTTTAGAATGGAAGACAGTCCTAAATGGTACAATTTCCTCTAACTGCTCTACTACCATTAACCAAAAAAAAGTCAACAAGTTCCCTACATTTAAGCAGCGTTTGACATCATAAATTCCAATTTGCTTTGTGGTTTCCTGTCACTTGTCAATATTGTAATCTTCATGAGCAGTCCTGAATGCTGCATTCAAAATTGAAATCGATGAGAAAACACCAACTCAAATGTTCTATCACAGTTCAAATAGTCCCACTCTACCAGCCACCAGAATAATGAATATGGCAAAAGAAAATGCACCAATTTAAAAAAGTGTCTGTTTGATCTGTCCCTTCTGGGGTGACCCAGGTTTGGAGGGAGAAATAATCCCATTCGAAAATGTCAGTGTTCTGCTTTTCTTGAGTTTAACTTAATCAATTTAAGGCTTTCCTACTTCAAACTTGAGAGCAGTTTTCTAGAGAAGTTAAAGGGATGAACATTTCTGAATTCCAAGAATTTAGGAGACCACATCTGCAACTAAAAGGAACTGTTTAAGGACCATTTTAAAGAACCTAAGAAATTCAGTTCAGTGATTAACTGATTGATGAGCATATTTTCATTTCTTAGTTTACATGAATAGCATCCCTTCTGTCTATGGATATGTGGCACCACAACTTGATGATGAAACTCGAAATTACTAGACTGAGTCGAAATTACTAGACTGGCTTGATTGACTAAAGGGAGCTTCCTAATTACAATAGCTCTTTCAGCTCCATTCCAACTGATCTACTGCAGTAAGTTTTAAAAATTGCCTCCAGAAAGAAATATGTTTTATCTTAAGTTTCCTTATTTCAGCTACCAGCCTATGTGGCTGCTATGGTTCTTCAATTTTTATTTGGACAAGCAATAAGGTTGTCCGTCTGAGCTCCTTTGTGCATTGGTTCCACCAAAAGTGTGAAATATCTTTATCTACAAAATATTCCAGGAAAACAAAATCATTTTTTCAGTGCGGCTGTCAGTTCTTTATCGTGGCCTCTTTCAATCAAAGGGGATTACACTCATTCCGCCTAAGATTTGTGATGCACATCCTAACTGCTAACGGCAACAAAAATGCTTTGAAAATGTGGTATTTACAAAACTATTGAGCAGTCATTAGTTGGATTCCCATGATCTAATGCAGGGAAGGCTTTAACTGTAATTGTAAACCCACTGAGGGCTTAGGATCTGAAAGTGTGGACCACTGTAGTCAGTTGTTATAAATTTAATTCCCTTGGCAGACCCCAGTTTCCATCAAACAAATCTCTTTTAAGAGAAGTCACAACCCTTAACCAAGAACAACTTAATGCCCCAGAGGACTGAAATGATGGAATAAGACAGTGACTGTGGGCAACTTTAATCCCCTCTCCTAAGTAAAGTTACTATACTAATGAAAACATAGGATAAAGCAAAATGTGAGTCAGATACACTTAAAATGCATTGCAAATACTCACAGAATGACACAGTAGTCATTTTATTTCCCCTAAGGAATATCCCAGACAAGTTTCAATAAGAGATGGAATTTCCTAGCCCTGAAAAACTGATGATCACAGTTTTCTGAAGCTATTTATCGCCATAGTGGCAGGGGTACATAGTGCATCTGGGCTATTCTATAATCTTGCCAATTTTTGTGCTCGTAAATTATTAGAAACAATTTAACTCTAGAACCTTCATAAGCCAAGAGAGGGGAAAAAAAAAGAAGAAATTGAGGAGCAAGTCAAAATAAGCAAAATCCCCAGAAAAGTTTCTTAGTCCAATTGAGCATGGGGGCTTATCAACTCTCCAGGAAGGTCCCCTTCTACATATTCTACATACATACTATATACTAAAACATGCTTATCCTGATATACTCTAAAGTAGTTATTGAAACTTTCCCCCCTCTATTTTCTTCCAAATGAGTTTGTATTGGTATAATAAATGCCAATCGTATTCAAAACTGTACTTAACATAAAATTCATCTGATCAAAGAGCTTAACTTAAATAGGAGCCTCTTCTCAGGTTTTTTTCTGGACCCTTATTTATCACCTTCCTCAATAACTTTCTAATTTTTCCAATTAGGAAGAAACGAAGACATCTGAGTTAATCTCTCAAGTCTAATAAATGTAACTCATCCAATGTCAATCTCTAGTGATAGATATACAGTTGATACATTTTAGTGGATAACTGGAGTTAGATGTAATTTGTTTTCTTATTTTAATATACTACCAGCTACTTATGATTCCATTGATGGGGGACAGGCCCAACATCCATTTTATGGATTTGTTGCATGCTGATATGATTCTGTAGTAGTCATGTTATATCTGAACTCATGTAATATACTGTTTTCTGACAGGTTCAATGCTTTTTATTAGATATTTCATTGATCATCCCATTGAGCTAACAACTGATTTGCCATAAATATAAAGAGGTAAGCAGGGGGCCTGAAAAATCAGAGTTGCGAGTCAAATGCATTGAATAATACTCCACTCTTCACTTTTCCTGTGTAAACAATGTAATTCACAATGTAGCATATTTTGATTGACTCAAAAGAACATCTAAATGCCTTCTTGTGTTTGGAGGATTGTTGGGATTTTTATCTCTTGCTTATAAGCGACAAAAATGGCATTATCAACAAGGTATGTTCTATTCCATTTTCTACTTGATACCTGTATTTAGCGATAGCATGGATTGCAAGCACACCAAGACATTTTGTGCCAAGGCAATATTATTTATTAGAAATTCAGTTAGTCCTGGTTTCTTTAAATCTCTTTGAAGTTAAACTACATAAATTTGCATGTGTGTGTATATGTATATACATATGCATATATATATATTATATATATAAAGTCCACCTCACAGTCTTAATTGTTGGGGGAAAAGGAAATCACATATGAACTTTTTAAAAACGGCTTGTCATGGGAAAAACAAATCCAAACACACTCAGAGACTTTTCCACAATCAGCTAACTAATTTAGGCAATTCTCCACAACAAAATCATTCTGAAACTAGTTCGGCGGACTCAGGATTTGGTGGATACACAAGCTCAGGGATCAATTTGACAGGGTCCTAAGATTAAAAGCAAAGTGCTAGGCAAATTATATGAAAATGAGAATAAATTCAAATTCTAATCAGTGAGGAGGCACAGGGACTAAGATGTGATGTTAGGAGCTGAATTTACTTTGAGAAGCCGTCTTCAGTCTTCAGTCTTCAGTCTGAACCCCCACGGAGCGTGAGGAAGTCACAGTTCCCTTCTGCTTCATGTCCGGTGTAGTGAAAGGGACCTATTCTATTCCCTGGTAAGTAACATATTGGAATTATTTCCAACCAGTTTTATTACTGGGTTTATTTCCTAGTCCGTTCAAGTCCTACACTCAAATTTACCAAGATAGGAGAGTTAGACCCCTTGCAGGGGAAGAGTAGAGACTCTCCTCCGATCCCTCTCAGTCCAACTCTGCTAGAGAAAGCATATATGATTGACAAAAGGAAAGATCCTAGGGGGTCTTACCAGTACAGGAATGCAGAGGTTTGGGTCGGACGATGAGTGAAGGGCACACAGAATAGAGGGAAAGTTTCTCAAAGTAATCGCAGGTCTCCTTGGAGAGGATCTCGTCGATCATGAAAGTCTTGTAGCGCCTCCTGGCTGCTTTGAGCTGGCCGGGAGAGCTCAGCCTCAACTCGGCGTGGCAATGCATGGTGAGCCCCGGTCGAGCGAGCGGCCAGCCGGCCGAAGCACCGCTCCCCAAAGCGCCAAGCGGTACCGCGAGTGCGGCGGGAGCGTCTTCCGGGCGCGAGGGGCGGGGGCTGTGGGGCCAAATCCCCCCTCCTTCGGGAGGCCCGAAGGGGACAGACAGCGCACCGCTGCGCTCGGGCTCCGTGCGCGCCGCGGGGAACAGTGCAGCGCCCGCGCGCTATCCCTCTCTCCTATACACACCGTCCGATAAGCATCTTCTCGGGAGCCTTTTTGGGACAGCGCAGCTGTCAATCACTGCGCGCTTCCTGCATTGCTTGGCCCCGCTGCATTGTGTCGCTGCGCGGAGCAGCAGCGTGGGGAGGGCCAGCCAACAAACGCGAGCTAACAAACGCGAGCTAATTACCCCCCACCTATCTCTGGGACTGTGCGTCCCTGAGCCACTCACTGTCTCTCTCCGCCCTCCCTTTCTCTCCTCCCTTCTCTGCCTTTCTCAATTTTTCTTCCTCTCCTAGTGTTTCTCTATTTTAAGATATTCAATTTTTTTTCCTCTTCTCCTCCCCCTCCTGGGAGAAACTCCAGAGGGGTGTGTGGGTGTGTGCGTGCGTGCGTGTGTATTTGTATGTGTGTCCGTACTTATGTCCGCCCGCTTCAGTAGCCTTAAGGGGAATACCTTTAAGAAAAACTCCAGGAAGCAAGTCTATGCCCCAACTCCAACACTGCACTTCTGAACACTTCGCCCCTATCTACGGAAGACCATTTTTACTACTCCAATAACAACCAGCCCCAAAGGCGAGCGGCCAGGGATATCTTTGTTTTTACTAGTCACTAAAAGGAATCCTCGTATCCCTTTGAGATTCCGGGAGTTTTTTTTTTTTTGTTGTTGGGAGGGGGAAACCGGTAACCAAGAGCTAAGCTTAGAGATTGCGAAATTTGTATTTTACGAAGTCGCTATTTAGAACTCTCAAGGTGAGTGGTTTGGATAGTCAGTCCGCTCTTGGTGCGACGGGAGGAGTTTCCCAAAGAACTGTTCAACTTTTCCTCTCCCTCTTCCCCTGTCACCACCCTGCGCAATATCCGTGGAACATGCGGGAGAGCTTTTGAGCTTTTATAGGGTAGGAACATCTTACAAAGATTTTCAAACGTTTCCCTTTTCTCTTACCTCCCCGCTACCCGAAAATGCCCTTCCTCGAACCTTTATCGTAAGTAGTAGAAAATGGAAAACACGAAAACTGTATTTCTTAAGGGGGTTTTGTTTGTTTTAAGCAAAAACAATGTAGATTACAGCGTATTTTTCGCCTCTATAAAAATTAATCATAATAGAGATGCACTATCCCAAATTAGCTTCTGGGGATTTTCTCCAGGCTTCGGTTGCAGACGGTTGCACTGAACATATTTTTCCATTGCCTTATTTAAATTGGATTTTCTTTTGTTTTGGTGAAAGTAAGTTTTTCCGGAGCTAAGAAAAAATGTCTATTTTTCCTTTATCTTAAAAAATTTAAGAATTGAAACCCCTTTGTTTTATCTGTTTGGGGTTGTTTCTTGTGTGTTGCATGATTTTATTACGCGCGCACACGTACGCACATACACACTCTAAATCTCTAGTGGCCTTTGCTTGGGGGGTGAAGCTTAAATTGTCTTCCTGGAGTCGTTAACCCAAAGTGGGGTCGAGCGCCTCTTCCTTTCTCACCCCAGTCCCCCTTCAAGGACGAGTATGCTGGGTCGGAAACAGAAATCAGAGTCTCTATACCCGATTCACCTACTCCAAGTTGAGGAAAGTTTAGAGTTACTTTCCACTCTTAGTCTTCGAGTAGCAGCAAAGCATCGCCGACCAGGGCAGGCACAAACGTATAGATTGACTAATAATAGCAGGCTGACGGCTAAATTAATAGACAAATCATTATTATAGCCTTACTAATATACTAATAGACAAGCACTAAAAGAGGCTGATGAATGAATGCAGTAATATAGTTTGATTAATGAATGAACTAACATTATGTGGATAGACAAAGGGACAGCTGACAAATCAATAACTTTTTAAAAGTTAAAACATTAATAGCAAGTAATAGACAAGGAAGGGGAAACTGAGCAGTTCGTTTAAAATATGAACTCTCCTGATTCCGTGGGATTTTGATGGGTGAGATGCTTCCTTTTGTTCTTGTACCGTGTTTGCAATAAGTATTTCCCATCTTCTGTTCAATAACACAAAGTAGAAGCAACCACATTGCAGAGCCAACACTCAAACAAAACGCTTCATATACTGCCTTTTCTGGAAAGGTTGTGAGGCTTCTTGAATTGCCCCCCACCTCGACCCTTCCTCCCATTTTAAGGTACTGTTCTAATCTAGTTCCTCGGTCGAGGGCACCTGCTACTTGGAACCTGGGACTTGGCTCTCTCTAGAAACTAGAGTTTCTTAATTAAAAGAAAAGTGAAGAACCGCGAGGTTTGCCTGGGGCTAGCAGTAGCGGTTCTAAACTACGATTTCTGAAACAGCACTGGCCTAGATAGCGAGTCGGTGTTTGGCTAGAGCTGTAAGGCGAACGACTGGATGGGGGTAAAAAGATGCATTTTGCCCTTTTCACTGTACGTATGCCCCACGGGCAATCGGGTTTTTATTTGCCTTCAGAAAAATCCAGACCAGAAGTTTCTCTGCTGTCTTTTCTTTGGTCTATATGGGGACATAACAGAAAATTTGAGTCCAAACCAGTACCTGACCTAGTCTCTAGACATATTGTGTCAGGCAGGACAAATTAAAGTTTCAACCTTTTGTCCAGCTAAGAGGTATCTGCCAAGAAGTCTAGCATTATCACATTTATTTCCTCACTGGGCCCTAATCTCTTTTTTTCCATTCTTCTTTTCTTTTTCTCAATAGTGTCTTCCTCTTTCTTTTCTTTCCTCCTTTTCTCCACATTTTTTCTTCTCTTCCCTCCTCTTTTCTTCTGATTCTTCTCTTCCTTTTCTCTCATCCAATTTCCCCCTTTATTCGTATTTGCTTTTGTCTTTCTTCTCCCTTTTATCTTCTTACATTTCCTTTTCCTTCTCTTCCCTTCATCCTCCCCTCTCTTCCTCTTCCTTCCTCTTTGCTTCCCTTTATTCCTCCCTTCTCCCTCCTTTCTCTTCTTTCTACCTTTCTCCTTCCTCTGCCCACCTCCTGTCTCATCTCTTGATTCCCTCCTCTCTTTAATCCTCTCATTCTTTTTTCTTTCTCCTCTTTCCTTTACATTGTCTTCCCTTCTCCTTCCTCCTATCTCCTTTCTCTTCCTTTTTTCTTCTTCATGGCAGTAGCTCAAATTTTATTCTCCCTGTAGATTGCTGCCTGTGTTTTATGGGGGTTGGGGGAGGTGAGAGTAAGATGGGGTTGGAAAGAAGATAGAATACATATGGCAAGGAAGAAGCTGTTCTCCAACCTTACCCCAAACTCTTCCTGATTTATTCTTTGTTCTTACCTCTCTCCAATCCCAGGAAAACAATATTTACCAATTTTTGCTCCATTCCCTAAATTGCTTTATCTAAAATCTAAAATGGTAACTTTCTTTTAAAGTAGCCAAGGAAGGGAGGCTGGGCTTTGAAGAATTCTGATTCTGTTCCTGGGCTTCTGATCAAGGGGTAGGGCACTAGTTCATAAGGTGGGGCTCAAATTACCATCCTTTCCCAAGTAGAACTGAGTTGTTTTCATTTTTAGATTTGCTTTTGTGTCTCTTTTTCCAGCTCTTTTTGTCTTCTCAGCAAGAACAGCTTATTCTTACCTTTCTCCTCTCCTTTTTCAACATCCCTTTCCCCTTCTTTTTAAGCAGTAATAAGGTTTCTGTCTCATGAAGCACACTCTAGTTGTCAATCATGCAAGGAGAGCTTTGGTAGAGTATAATCAGGGGTTTTGTTTCCAGCATTAATGAAGTGGCCACGACAGCAAACATCTGCCAAGGGGACTCAAACCTTTTACAGCTGTTGGAACCACAGAGACACTTCTCAGCCCCGGGTGACTGTACCCTGGTGGTGCTTCAGAGCACATCCGTATAAAGACACAGTGAGATCTCTGTCAAGCTCTCACCAAAAGGAGATCAGGAGATGAGCTCCCCAACATGACACTTGCTTTTGCCAGGGCCAGGGGGCAGGGGGCAAAGCCCAGACAGAAGGAAACAGGGGATAAGGACACATTTACAAAATGCTAGAGCTAGAAATTTTGAAGAGTGGAAACTAAAGAACACAAGTTCTTTGCATTCCCGTTCCCTTCTTCTGAAGCCAGCTAGAGAATCCTGCATAGTTACTGTAAATGTAAAATTAAATATATATAGAGAGAGAAATGAAATAAGACATAGAAATAACTCAGTCAATCTAACCTTCCCAAAGACTTTTATTTTAAACATACTTTATTGAACCATCAAATTGTGTGTTCATCTATAAACCCAGATCCTTTTAGAAGTGTATTTACAGAGGATAAGGTCAGTGCAAATGTTAAATAAATAAATAACCCAACCACTTACAAGTAAAGAAAACTGAAGTACATCTCTAGTTGTAGAAAAATATTTTTTGCTAATTTGCATTCATTAGACATTTGCTTTTGCTTTCCTTAACAGACTAAAGTAAAAAGACTAGCAAGGAATTAGTCCTTGGAAAAGAGAGAACATGCCAAACTGCTCTAGCTTCTGAGTTTTTCTATTACAACCTATAACCAAAAGTTGATCAAAGGGGAGGAGAAGTTGACCTATTTTTAGTGATAAAAAGTGTATTTATATACACAAACAAAAAGAAAAATTACTGCTGTTTTCACAACCTGTGGTGACTTTAGTTTTTTTGTTTGTTTTGTTTTGTTTTTTTGAGAAGGCAGAAATACAATTTACACAATTGAGAGCCACTGATTATGTCCTCCAGTTGAAGTATAAAAAATGCCTAATTTGGAAGCAAAGCCCCAGCGTTTCAGCCCTGGCTCTGACTTTTTGTTTTGGGGCAAGTCACTTCTGTTCTATAGAATTTTGTTTCATCTATAAAAGAGGGCTATTAGATGATTTCTAAATTCTTTCCCAGATCTAAACTGATACCTATCTTTGGATAGGTATTTATTCTATTCTTTCTCAAAGCATCTCCCTAGAGAATAAAGCACTGAATTGAAAAGATGGGAGAAAAAGATCATGTTTTCATTCACACCACCAGTCATTGGATTAAATAAATGACAATTCAATCACCCACATTTTCAAATATGTTAGACATTCTGCATCCTCTAGAGAAACAGATTTTTAAAAAAATTAAATCTTCAAGCTGTAGCATTCTCTTATCAGCTTCTAGCTCAAATCACATAATTGCTCTGCATTCTTTCCCCACCTGTAGAACTGGGGTCATAAAATGTGGCAACTCACGACTTAGCCAGGCTATTGTGTGAATATGGGGTGGGGAGATAGAGAGTAACATTGTTGTTGCCTGATTTCATATGGTGGGTGAGTCAGTTTCATTCTGTTGCAAAACAGAAGAGGGAACACTAGCTTCAGGGTTGTGCATGAATTTTAAAGTTGTTTGCAGCATCTTCAATAATTTGAAAGACATGTAATTTTTTCAACGTAAGTACCCCCATTTCTAACGTAGATGCCAACTCCCTCCATGCCTTCTCAAGTTCCTCTGGTCAAAAAGAAAATTAACAAGTTGCCTGCCAACCTTCCAGCGCTGAGTCTCAGGCAACAGTCAGAAAGTGCAGGATGGCTGGTGTGTGAAGCCTCTCCTGCTTTCTAGAATCTGCATTCTGCTAAGAAAGTTTTTGTTTGTTTTATAAGAATTCAGGGTCTAGTCATGTCAAGGTGAAAGGCCTGAAATTTTAGTAGGGATCCTTTGCTTTAAGATTTGAAAACATGTAGCTCTTGATTAGTTAGACCCATTATAAAATAAGACAGTATTTCGAAAAATGTCATACGAAGTCATGTGGCTCCATAGGGGGGAAGTTTATTGGTTAAAAAAAGAATGCTATATTTGGAGTGAAAGGAGATGGGTTTGAATGTGCTTACATGTATGACCCTGGGCATGTTATTTCACTGCACTGAGTTACAATTTTTTAAGCTATAAGACAGGATGGCTTGACTAGATTGCCTCTAATGTCCTTTCTTGCTATATAAGTGTGATCTTACATGGAATTCAGTCTTTTCAACATTCAATACTTCAAACCAACAAATCTACGGAGGTTTAGAACATCAATGAGGTATTCTTCAGAAAAAGAGAATTTTTTTAAAAAGGAAAAATTGGACAGAGGTAAAAGCACTTATAGACCAAAATTATATGATGATTTGTCAGCTGGTACTGCAGTGATAGAACACAGGGTCCAGAATCAGGAAGTCCTAAGTTTAAAATTATGCCCAAAGCATTCAGGAAGGATAACTTGTTATATATTAAATATATTAGAGTTATATATTAATTGTAATTAAAAATCTCTTTAAAAGGTTACCTTTTAACCTGTTAATTAACTAGGTAAATCCCCTGGTTTTCATATCATTCATATGTAAAATAGATTTGAACGAAATCTCTAAGGTCCCTCCTACTTTTAAAATGCTATGATTTTATGATTCTATGAAATGACAAAGTCTTCAGGTCATCCCTAATTTCCACTTAATGCTATAGACTTAGCACATCTGTATGTCTAGCATAGCACCTAAATTAGCTTAGAGGGAACTGCTTTGTGTATAATTTTTCCAATGTGTGCTGTAAACAATGTGTGCTGGTGAAAATACTTATATAGGATCATCTGTATCTTCTATGTGTTGCCCAAAATCTCCCTTGTATTATTATCATTATTATTATTGTTAATAATAATAATAACCATTCCACCAGAGTTCTCAAGTCCAGTATCAGAGTTTGGTTTGAAGCTCAGTTTAGGAGACTTGTCTTCAGAGTCCTCCCTAGCAACAGGCTAGGTTAGTTGTGCTGTAAGGCAGCTTTTTAAGATAATGAAAGATCATTAACATCAAGGTACTGTCAATGACAAGAATGTAGACTCTATCTTAGATGGCACATGGGAAGACTCGTGGAGCTAGTTCACCTATTGAGTACATGAAAGAAAAACCATTCATACAAGGAACTTTCTATGATTGAAGAAATTCCTTGGTATTATTAGATCTATGTTAATAGAGCAGAATAATTATCAAATACAGTAGTTCTCTTGAAAGCTCCCTTCCTGTTCAAATAATCTAGCCACATCAGCCTATTTGCTGTCTTTCTCTCAGCTGTCCCTCATACTTGGAATGCTGCGTCCCTCACCTCTTCCTCGTCTTTTCTCTGGCTTTCTTCAAGACTCAGATCAAATCTCAACTTCTGGAGGAGGCCCCTTCCATATCTCCAGCTGCTGGTGCCTTCCCATTTCAGATTACCTCTCTCTCTCTCTCTCTTTCTCTCTCTCTCTCCACACACACGCATGTGTGTGTGTGCCTTGCACATAGTTAATGCTTAATAAATGCTCATATTAACCAGCAGTTGAGTGATTGATAGACTAAATCTATAATCCTTTCAAGGCAATGGGTTCAACCTTCACCAAATAAGCATTCTGCAAGAAAGAAAGTGTGGACCATGTTGTTGTTTGTTGTTACTCAGTTGTTTCAGTTGTATCTGAATTTTTGTGACTTCATTTGGTATTTGGTATTTTCTTGACAAAGATACTGGAGTGTTTTGCCATTCCTTCTCTAGACCATTTTCCAGGTGAGGAAACTGAGGCGAGGAGGGTTAAATAACTTGCCCAGGGTCACATAGCAAGTATCTGAAGCTGGATTTGAGCCCAAGAAGATGAATCTTCCTAACTGCAGGACCAACCAGCACTTTATCCACTCTACCATTTAGCTGCCCTAAACATGAACAGGAGCTAATACATATTTGAAATACAAATTTTTTTCAATAATGATTGAAGAATAAGGAAAGGGGGGAAAGGGAAGAAAAAAAGATCAATTGTAAGACCTTGTCTGTAAAATGGACTAAAGAAGTGTCACTACATCTCAAGAAATAAAAAAAGAGGCTTACCTTTCAGGCATTCTGCCTGAGTTGTCACAAATCAATGTTAGTTTTTCTTATTTCCATCTTTTGGTCTTAGATATAGACAAGAGTAATCTCTTCACATGAGAGTATACAGCCTCATGTCACAGTGCTTGATATTTTGATTTACTCAGAAAAGGTAATTCAAATATGTTTGCTGAAAAGAAATAGGCTTGAAGAAGGACAAAACAAATTGTGGTATTTGGCTATAATTGAACATAACTTCGCTTATGGAAATATGATGGACACACAGAAACAATTAAAGACTAAATGAACTGAAGCAAAATTAAACCAGCAGAGTGAGGAAAACAATATACCCAATGGAAAGAACAACCACAAAATAATCACTACTGAATGAAGTAAAATTGTTAAAAAAAAAAGTTTGATACTAAAATATGTGAGGAGACACCTCTTTCCTACTCCTTTGCAGTGACTGGGACTGGGTGATTGTTAAACATTGCATAGAGAATCAAAAATTTTTTATTTTTTCATTGGCTTTGCTGAACTTTTTTCTCTTTTCCTTTAAATTCTTTGTTGTAAGGCAAAGTTCTTTGTGAAGGAAAAAATCAAGGATATAGGAACAAGTCCAGATGATGCAAAAACAAAAGCTATAAATAAAATCCATTTTTTAAAAAAAGGATATTTGGACATCAGTAATAGCACTTCTAGATCTCAAATTAAAATCTGGCAACTGATAGCACAGAATATAGAATGTCAGATCTGGAGGCAGGAAGACCTAAGTTCAACTCTGTCCTCAGATATTTACTACATTTGTGACTCTGAGCAAGTCACTTAGCCTTTGTCTGCCTCAATTTCTTCAGCCATAAAATAACAGTCATAATAGCACCTATCTCACAGGGTTGTTGGGAGGATAAAGGAGATAGTATTAATAAAAGCATTTAGCATGGTGCCTGGCACATAGTTGGCATTATGTAATTGTTTATTCCTCTCCTTCCTCATCTTATAAATCAGTCATCATAAAAACTATTTGATATTGGCTAAAAATAAATAGAAGAATAGATGAGCAGAATGGATCAGAAAAAAATCAGAACAATTAAACTCAATAGCTCAATAGTCAATAAATCCTATAATATAAATTACCTAGGAAAGAAATTATTTATCTAATAAAATATGTTGGGAAAACAAAAACAGTGTGTCAGAAAATTAGGTTTAGACTTACACTTTATACCATACACCCAGGATGGCAATCCTATGGCATGTGTGGCAAAGATGGCACACATAGACCTCTCTGTGGGCACGTATGCCAAGAACCCAGTGCCCCAAGGACCCAGTGCACCCATCCCTGCAGCACAGAGTTTGCTAGAGTTCCTCACTAGAAAGCCTGAGGAAGGTACAGCTGGGCTGTTACACTCCCCCTCTCCCCAGTAGGAGTCAGTAAGCAGGACTCTTCAAGACTTTGTCTCTTCAAGGATGAAATTGCCCCCTTTCCATTCAGAAGACAATGGCCTCTTAATTATTTTAGGCCTGAGTGAGGCAGAAACAATTTATGTCTCTACCATCAGAAGCAGCCAATGTCTTTACTATACAATGCCTTTGGGATTTGGGGATGTGTCTTTTGAGTTTGTATTTTTAAAATGTTCAAAACTATAGTCTAGTCATTTAGGAATAAGTTTTATGAACCTGAGGATAGGCTAATAGCCTCTTCCCTGTTGTATAGTCCCCTTACTCAGTTTCTTTCTTAGGCAACCCTTGGCCACTTTAGTCTGTTCAATTTGCATTAAAAGGTGTCCCTTGCTTGTGGGAAAAATAGTGGCTTGTCAGAGATAGTGATCTTCCAATCAGTCCTGCATCATGATTAAAACCTGACTTCAACCCTTCACCATTTGCTAAAAAAGGTTCATTTGGAGGATACCCACTTCAGGAAAGTTGGACCGTGATGGAGTGAATGTGTAAGGATGATATCATTTAGCCTGAGGGTTATATTTTCCTATAAATGAGGGGTTTTAAGCTGGGGCTTTTTTTTTTTTTGCTTTTTTTTTCCTGGCCGCCCTTTTCTCTCTTTCTCTCTCAGCAAAGCATTGTATTTGAAATGGCTTCTTGAATAGTGGCTAAAGAGGGTGTACTTTGAAATTTTCAAGGACCCCTCAAATTTCCACTTTGGAGAGGAGATAGGTTTGAGGGGATCATACCTCACATAACTAAAGGGGAACAGAGTAGAGTGTTTGTGCCCCTTGCCCCTCCCTCTCCCCAAGCCTGACTGTATCACCTGACCCCTGCCCACAAGTCCAATGGGAGTGCTTCCTCCCTCCCCTGGGTCCAGTAAGGGGGAGAAAGCAGTGTGAGCCCAGCACTCAGTGGGGGGAAAGGGCACATAATGTGATGGGGGGAGCAAGGGCACAGCACTTGATCTGGGGGTAGGGGCAGAGTGTGGCACTCCATCTCCAAGAGGTTGCCCATCTCTGCCATATTACCATAATAAGACCAAAAAGTATATCCAATCTGTAGAGAAAGGTCCAGCTATTTTAAAATGGGAGGGGAGAATGAAATGAGGTTAGGTGGCTAGGGTAAGATTTATCAACCAAACAAAGAGTAGAGATCACAAAAGATAAAATATATAATTTTTACTTTATACAAATATATGTAATATTATAGCTTTTGAGCCCCCACCAATTACATCTATATACATATATAGTTTTATAGGGAAATTAATGTAGCTAGTATAGGAAGGAAAACCATTGATTGGGGAAGTTCTTTGTATCAAAGATCTCATATAAATCTGATACCTGAGGCATAAGAGGAATTAACATAAATATATAAGACCAACATTCATTCTACACTACATAAGGAGTAAAAGATTATAAGAAATAGTTCTAAAAATAACAAACCATTTACAACATAGAAAAGTTTGCTTCAAATTACTACCAAGTAAAATACAAATCAAAATAACTCAGGTTTTACCACTCAAATTTTCAAAGATAATAAAAGTAGGAGATAATAAATGCTGAAAAGGATATGGAAAGATAGATATCAGCAAACTAAGACCTCCAAGTCAAATATGGACTTTCACCAGTTTTTGTACAGTCTACTTGGACAGTGGTTTGCTGACCTCTCTATTTTTACCTTCCATCTTGGAGTTGATATTGGGTATTGGCTCCAAGGCAGAAGAGTGGTAAGGGCTAGGCAATGGGGGTCAAGTGATTTTCCCAGAGTCACACAGCTGGGAAGTGTCTGAGGCTAGATTTGAACCTAGGACCTCCCGTCTCTAAGCCTGGCTCTCAATCCACTAAGCCACCCACCTGTCCCCTTATATTATTCTTTTAGTAGTGATATGAATCAGTCTAACCCTTCTGAATAGCACTTTGGAATTATGCTAAGGTAACAACTACTATAAGATTCCTCATAACTCTTACTGGGACCAATGGATTAAGTCTCAAGATGTCATCTGACTATTATCACTCCCCTCAGGCTTCGAGTGGGTTGGCATTTATAATATTACGTAGCTCAAACCTCCTTCACTGGGCTCTCCATTATCAATTAAATCATTGGTTTCATATTTTTTAGGAAAGGGATTTTCTGAAAAAAAAATTTTTTTTAAAGAGCTGTTACAAAACATATCTTCCAAATACGGAGCATATTCTCTCCTTGTACACTCAACATTCCTAGAATTATTGGACTTAAATTTGAAATATAATGGCAGTGAAGCCCATAGAAGGCATGTATAACCAAAGGATATCTGTTAACTCATGGTTCTAAAAGTTTTTTCTCATTTCTTGGAGTCTTTGTGAAGTTCCCCTTAGATGTAACTCTCTGCCATACTGGTCAATCATTACTAGACCAGGCTGCTTCTGAGCTGCTGAGCCAGGCCTCTTCTTTCCTTGACCAGAGGTATTTTCTCTTTCTCATTCCCTTCTACGATGGTGCCAAGAGTGGGTAAGATTTCCATTGTCACCATGCTAATGTGTTGGTTCCTTTTTGGCCCTGATATTACTAGGAAAAGCCACCATCCTGCAATGTCTACAAGGCCTGGACACGTCCATCCCAAGGTTGCTGCTCGGTTACATCCCAATAATGTGTAGCTTCTGCTACTGCTTCCAATTGGCTCTGCTAGGAATGCTAGTTACTGTTGGAACCCCTGAATCTCCTAAACTCACAAGGTTGATGCTAGACAAGTCAACCTAGGACATACATTGGTCTGATATTAGGAATGAATAATCACAAAGAAATAGAGGCAGCCATGTTGTCACACACCACTGGACTACTGGAAGACATGATTGATATCCCAACTCTCTTAGCCATCTCAAAGTAGTCCTGTCTTATCATGGATACAAAAGAAAGACACTGAGAAATGGGCAGGTCAGCACAGTGAATTCTATTTAAGCAACCCCTGAATCATTATGTCTTCTGGCTCCATCGTCTTAGGAGACTTTTTATCATTGCAAAGTACTAGACCCCTTAATCACCCACATATAGAAACTGGCTCCCCAAAGTTTTCAGGTGGTTGGATTAGATAGAAGCATACATCCTCTCTACCAGTGCTAAGGATTGGGTCCTTTTTGGCTACTCCTCAATTGCACTAAAACAATAACAACAGCAACTACTATTTATAAAGCAACTACTACGTGCCAAGCACTGTACATTTACTCACAACAACCCTGCAAGGGTTGTTAATATTATCCCCATTTTACAGACAAAGAAAATGAAGCAAATGGAGGTTTTAAAAATAACCACAATGTCCATTAACTCAGCAACCCAGTGCTGAATAAGGAAGTCAAAATCAGAACAAGACTCATGTACCTTGATATATTCACAACAGCACTTTTCATCCTAACAAAAACTGGAGACAAAGTATAGAAATATAAAAAAGTTGCATCACTTTTTAATTGAATAGTACTGCACCATAAAGAATAAAGAGCATGAAGAATTCGAGTAAGCATGGGAAGACACATGAGTTGATACAGAATGATATAAGTAGAACTGGAAAACCAGCATTCACAGTGAAAACAACAATACTGGAAAACCAGCATTCACAGTGAAAACAACAATGTACATGAAAATAACAATAAATAAAATCTGAATGCTATATAATTATAATGACCAAGCAGGGCATCTTCCTCAGGGATTATGAGGGTTGAATACTGCAAATACTTTCAGATCTGGTTGAAATGTTAGCTAGTTTTGTTGAACTACCTTTTTATCTCTGTTACAGCTGTAATGAAGCCAAAGTGTTCTACTTTTAAACAAATGGAGGTCAAGTGCCAAAAGTAGAGGAACTCCAGGGAAGCTATGCATTGCAATCTCCCTCCTGCTTTTCTTTTTTATTCTTGCTTATAATATTGACTTCATATTTCATCTGAGGTGAATGTAGGTTAAATTATAATACTCTCTCTGGTCCCTATTTACCTCTCCCATTTATCATCATGGGCCACTTTAAAATGTGGTAGATACTGGGGCAGAATTGGGGCAATTCATCCTTTCCCTGGAATCATTAGCCCCAGAGGCTGTTGCCCAAACTGTGCCTGAGGGATTCTATTCTGTTCATTTCAGACTGTCTTTACCCTCCCACCACCACCACCTTAAGCACTCTCTAAATGATCACATTGCCAAGACTAGTATGCAAAAAGAAGTTATATATATATATATATATATATGTATATATATATATATATAAGAGGAAGAAAAATAACCCCAAAAATTGAGGGAGCTAACAGAAAACGCATTGGAGAAGGTGGGATGGGACTGGAACCAATCATCACAATGAAAGGACAACAAAGATTCATCTGACTTCAGGAAATAGGATGAGGATGTCCTGCTTGGGGTATTGGAGAAGAGCAGTTAATCAGTCTCTTCCTCTGAGCAAGGCCTTGAATGTGGGAAGTGGAGAGAAAAGGAATAGCTTCTGGGAGAGGTTATCTTATCCAAATAGATACAATCCACTAATACTGAATTGACACTGGCTGCTACATCTCTGTGGTCGTCAAGTCTCAATCAATTCATTTCAACGAATGAAAGTACTAGGAAGGAAACAAGTCATTCCACATGTTTCTCTTACTCAAGTTGGAGCATGTAGTCATCCTTCACTTCTCTTTTGTCATTTTCCCAGAATCCTAGAAGTAAGCATGGGTACACACACACACACACACACACACACACACACACACACACACACACACACACACTGCAGCTTTTTTCAAAGAAACATCAATTTTTATATATCTTGGCATTGGTATACCTCAAAAAGCAGGCGTATTGGGTAGAGGATAGGGAAGGATATATTCACAAATGAATACAATGTGAAGTTAAAAGTAGCCAACAAAAATAAGAATTTCTTTAAAGAAAAAGAATAGACTACTTTCTCTTGTATAATATTAAACCATCAGTTGAAGTGTGTTTCTTATATAGTCCTAATCTTTCTGAGAATTCTGTGCATCATTTAAATCGGTGACAGAGAAAAATAAACATTGGTATATATGTTATTGCACCATGAACAGAGATTATGGCTATTTCTATATACTCAAAGTCCCAGATAATCAAAGGAATTCTCAAGTCCTAAACGCTCTCACTTAAAATAGATAAATAAATCAAATGTGTTTTTGGTTTAAATAATTCTCAGACTTTAGAGATGAGTTGTACTTTAGAGATCCTCATTTTCAAATGAGAAAATTGAAGCCTGGGACATTAAGTGACTAATCAGAGTTTAGTACAGTGGAAAGTGCTAAATTTGGAATCAAAGAACTTGGATTTGAATCCTAACTGCCACTTAGTACTTGTGTGACCTTGGGGGATCACTTAATCTATTTGGGTCTCATTGACCACATCTATAAAATGAAGGGGCTAAACTATAAGATCTTTAAGGCCCCTTCTAGCTCCAAGTTTCAGATTCTAAATAACAGAGCTGGGATTCGAATACCAGGCTTCATGATTATAAATCTAGTAATCATTCTGCCATAGCCTATGCTTCCAGATAATTCCTTCTGCTCTCCACATAATTATTGCCTTTTCTCACTTCATGAAGCCTAAGGAAAGCCTTTTATAGATTTCTAAGAATATATTCATAAGATACACAGATGCTAAGATTTACCAAGGCTTTAAAAATCAATTAAGTGAAAGGCCAGCACAAAGTTTAGAGTATCTCAGCAATCCTGAGGGCTTGCACTTTTAGATGGCCGGTTAAAACAACACAAAGCAGAGGATCGTCAATTCTAGGGCCAATTCTATCCTGACACTATAACTCCGACCAATTATTTAGTCTCTTGGGTCAAATTTATTTAAGCTGCCAAAACATCTGGTCATCTCAGTCAGCACAATAACAAATTTAGCCGACTTAGTTTAAGAAAAAAAAAATTAAAAATTAATCAGATTCATTGTGTAGACAAAACAACTTGTTGATTCCATCTTTCACTTTTCAACTGGCTGTGCTGGCACACTGAGAATGTGGATGCCTCCTGGGGAGTTAGTTTACCCTCTTCTGAAACCAGAAACAGGGCAAAACTCCTAAAGAAGGCTGTGTAATTTAACAGTTTAACATTTGGAAAGTGCTCAGTTGCTTCTTAGATCCAGAATGCGAGGGGGGTGATGATGGAATATCTGTGTCCCAAGAATAACCATGTGTTTGTTGGATGCAGACTTGGAAACACTAAGCAGCCAAAGGCCATGCCAGCCAACGTCAAGCCCAACCCAATGACAGTACTCCATAAAGGCTGAAAAACAATAGTAAATAGCAGCACCATCAGTAACCAATTAACACTCTCCTGAGAGAATTTGTTGGCTTTTCTGTGTAACCAAACCCCATTTATATGGGTCTTTTCAGGAACATAGCCTTTGCAGAAGGGGAGACACACCCATGATCAAATTGGGACGGTAGCTTTTCCTATTTCTAGAGGGTATTTTTTTATTCTTATTAATACCTTCAGTGGACATAATTATCTTGAGATGTTTTAGAACTGAAAGAGAGCTTAGAGATTATATAATACATGCCTTTGTTTCACAGATAAAAAAAGTGAGACCCAACTGGCTTTTCCAAAGTCACATAGTATGTGGCAGACCTGAGATTCAAACCCAAACACTGACTCCAAATAGAGCATTCTTTCCAACAGCATCCAATGTGAGCATCAACTCACTTACTCAGGCAACACGAGATTGAGTATTGCCTAGGGAGAAATTAATGCCCAGGGAGGAGTTCTGAAACCCTGAAAATCCTAGCCCAACGGTCTTGTCCCATTACCCCATTTTCATTACCTCATTAACATTCTCATGTATGAACCAGAAATTCTATTTTGAAAGTTTGTTGGTATTTTTTCTTTAATAGATCAGTTTTGTTTAGAGAGCTGGAAACCAACACAGGCTTTTGCTTTTCTGAACCAGAGAACTGGAAGAAGAGAGAGTTTCCATTTCAGTTCTGGGCAGTATTAACCCCAAATAGCCTCCTGGTGCTTACATTTTGTTGTTGTTGTCTTTGTTTTCTGAGCATAGGTTTAAAGTGAAAGCAGCAGCTGAAGGTTATAAGCCATTATTGTTTCCGATGAATGATTCACGTTTTCTATTAAATATTGTCCTAATCACCCCCACTCCGGTGCTACAGATGCCTCAATGCTCGATATTTTACATAACAGTACTGATAATAATAATATATTAATAGAGCAATTTAAAGTTTGCAAAGTACTTTGCATTCCAATGATCCTTAGAATACCATGATGCAATAGGTGTAATTATCCCCATTTTACAGATGAAGAACCTGAGACTTGGAGAGGTTAAATCCAGGGTCATATAGTTAAATGTCTGAGGCAGACTCTGAATTCAAATCTTTCAGATTGGAGGCCCAACATTTTATCCACTGCATCAACTAGCTGCCTTTTGTCAACCTTGGTTCATTAAATGAGGATAGCTTAATTGTTAAGGGCAAATTGTGAACTGATAAATGAAGTACAACTCTGTATCCTCTAGAAAACTAAATTTTTCTGGGTCCCATCTAAGAATATATCAAAATCCAAGTTTTCCAGGAAAGAGGAAGAATAGTTAAAGTTGGAAGGGTTTGATTTTTGAGGAAACTGAGTGCCAGCTGACAGTAGAATCATAGAGAGCCAGAGGCTCTTCACCTATAGCTTATCCAGGACCTAGAGAAGAAGAGAGAATATTCATTTTACCTAAAGGAGGAATAGTAAAAGCAGGTTTTAGCTAGAAAGCACATTTAAACTTCCTTAGGAGCCAGCAAGGGGAGCCTGAAGTGGAACTAAGATAGAATGGGGTTAATTGACCAAAATAATTGCATATTGAATAGAGGATAGGATGAAGGGATTGTGGTAAGGCATATACTTCTCTAGATGTGGCTGAATTGTTCTTACTTTGCTATTCATTTCTATAAGGTGTCCATCCAATTATTTATCACCATTGCCAATATTGCTCTAGTAGAGTGGCTTTTGTGGTACTGTTTGGAAAAACCCACAAGAAAGTCTCAAATCATTGACCCTAAAGAAAATATTCTAATGTGCAGCCACAAGATTTTGTTCTCCTTTAAAAAAAAAAGACTGAATTTAATGACTGATAATGCCTCAATTCTGAGTGCCCTCTTTTCTTAAAAACAGTAAGTAAAGTTACAAAACTAGTGTTTGGTACTTTATTTGCAATTTCTCTTTATTTAGATTTAAGTAAATATGTAATAAATACCACTTGGTGATGTTGATGATTTCAGCTTTAAGGATGCAAATATAGCTCTTCAAGAAACCTCAGTTATCTCTCTTAAATGGTATGTGTCATGGAGCTTTGGTTAGTAGATCAGCCTCTATATATAGCCAGCCTCCATATTCTCTTAAAAGTCAATGGGAGTTTTATAGAGCAGTCAATTGAACTGATAATGCTGGAGAATGTGGACTAGAGCTAACATCGAGAAGAGTTTTTCAGTTTTCAATATCTTCACAAATATCAAGTCATCAAAGTTTCACATCTCAGCCCATTTTATATTTGAGGTACCCTTGAAAAAAGAATAGGAGAAAAGATTTAGCTTCAGCTTGCCTGGATTGTGCCAGATCCATGTGGCTGTCGCTGCCCTCCAATGGATGGAATGTCTTTCCTGTTCCAAAGCCATGGCATCATGTCACCCTCTACTGGCAAAATGACTACATTACTAGGAATATGCTATAGCTTAGGCTCAAAAAAATGTTAGAGCTAGGAGGTATCTTGGAAATTATATAATCCAACCCTTTCATCTTGTAGATAAGAAATTGATTCCTAGAAAGGTTAAATTACTAGCCAAAGGTTGCAGGCAATAAAAAGCAAAGATGAAATTCAAATCCTGTTTTTCCAACTTCAAATCAAATGCCATTTGCACTAACACAGTTTTCTATTCTTGTCCTTAAGTGATAGTCTCGATATACCACAACACTGTCAGTTTTTAAACATATCAAAAATCACTTGTGCTGTTTTCAGCCTGGATTGCCAGATTAGTTGTGAAAATCAGCTACTCCTTTTTGAGATTGCTCAAATAAAATCTGGAAGAAAGTTTAGAGATTATGTAGCCAAATATCCTCATTTTCATAAAATGTTTGTGTAAGAATGAGAACCATTGTTGAATCCTGAAAGGCTGGGGCATTTATCCTCTCCCTACCCATTTCCCAATACTAAGGAGCCCATGTCAATTCTCAATGCATGACTCTGGAATCAACTTCAGTCCTAGGGAAGAATCCTAGGGAATTAATTCCATAGAAGAGGCTCAGGTTTTTTTTTTCCTTAAAAATTTTGACTTTGCACATCCCTACATTGAAGCCCTAGAGAGAATTACTTAAAACTCTGCTTGGTTTCATGACTGGGATCTTTATATTACATGTTATTAATTAATTAATTGTCATTAATTAATTATTACATATTACATACATATTATTATATAAATCAGTCATAGGATAGCTATTATTTCCATTCAAAAAATGCTAAAAATACAGAAGACTTAATCAACTGGGCAGAAACCTTAAACAAGCAGCATATTTCATAACTCAATAACTACTATTATACTATTCAGAGAAGCTGAAGCCTAAAACATTAAAATTAAGAAATTTGGTAGACTACTGAATTGACATTTCACCCTAATCTCAGCTCCATATTCTATAAGTAATTCCATCCAGGTCTAATTCTTCTGGCAAGTCAGGCCAGGAGTTAAGTCCATCCTTCTACCAGTGGTCATTTTTTCTAAGAAATGCTCTAGTCATTGTCAGGCACTCTCCTTGAAGTACAGTGAACAAAATGACTGTGGACCCAGAAACTTCCAACATCTCAGTTACAAGGTTATAAATTTCCATTTTAGGATTATGGTTCAGTTATCTATATTCAAGAAATTAACAAAATCTAGTATGAACCACACATAAATTCAGAGCATGTGCTGACTGCCATATGTGGGCAGTTTCCCATTTCTGCTGGAAGAGGGGATGGCACCAGCCCTTCCTCATTCCTCTAGGGAGGCTTGAAGAGTTCTGGTCTCACTGGGCAGACAGAAAGAGACCTATGTGGTGGTAGGGGAAAAGGAGAGGGTACCAGGAGTCCAACCAAGGTTTGCTATGTCATCCCAAAAAAATACATCCATTAGTATTGAGTGATATCTTCCCAGAAGTTAGCAATGGAACAAAGGGTATTCTCCATGGTCCATGGGAAATATTCAAGGGTGTGCTGGAGTCAGCTCAAACTGGCTTGTGAAAACCGATTGTTAAATTTTCAGTGTGAGCATTTATACTTCAAAAATTAGCAAATGCTACAAATAGGGCTTGGTTTATTGTTTTGTTGGTTGTCTAGACTTAAGAAAATAATAGAGAAAATTTTATAACGCAGATTAAACTTTAGTGTATCATTTGTACTTTTTTTACCCGTCAGTTGTTAGTGTTAAATATTGACCACTATACCACTGGATATATTATAATAAACCCTTACAAGAATAAATATTAGAACTAGAAGGAATCTCAGAATGTATTTTCATAGTCATTTCCATAGGGAGAAACAGCCCTCTTCAAGATCTATAATAGATTTCAGGGATCATTCAATTTCCATTTACAGAATGTCAGCATTCCCTAGAGCTGTGATGAGTTCTTTGGCAGCTTTGGCAGATAAGTGACGGATGATGTAACCTCCTCCACACAGAATTGGGAGACAGAGTAGTAAACTAGAACATAGATGAAAACTCCTAAGGGAACCTATGAAGAAGCAGCAGTTGCCCATTAATAGGCTTAAGAATGTTTAATACAAAATTCAAATTCCTATTTTTATCTGTTTTTTCTACTTACATGTCCTTGCTTTCAATTCATGGTCATCTGATTTGCTCTGGCAAAAATATGTGTGTATCATCTACCTTGGAATCCTTATTTAGTATTGATTTCTAAGGTAGAAGGCAAGAGTTAAAAAAAAACATGAATGCTAGCTTGCAAGTTATATATTCAAACAGATAATTTCCTCAACTATCAACCTGAGTATAGCTGAGCATGGACTAATTTATGCCTATCTGTATTCAATTTCATCTTTTTAAAGTAAGGTCATCATTCTAGTCAGTTTAAATCCTTTTGGATCTCAATTCTGTCATCTAATGGATCAGATCTAATGGATCACATATGCCTCCTAGCTTTAGTCATGTACAAATTTAATAATCATATTATTTATAACTGAATCTAAGTAATTATTTTTAAATTTATATTTTTATTATAAGATTAACAAACATCAATCCAAATAAATATTTCAATAGAAAAGAGGATTATATATGAAATTATTAACTTAGGTATCTTTTAAAGTGTATATTAAAGTATATGTTACATTCAACCCAAGAGGAACAAAATTGTTACTCTCGCTTTCTTCTTTGTATTTTTTAACCTTTCATTGATGCTCTTCTTATTTTTTTGCATCGTGTTCATTACCCATTAATTCTGATACCCACCACATAAACACATACACCCCCCCAAAAAAATAAGCCTTTTCTTGTTACCAATGAGTATAATGAAGCAAAATAAATCAACCCATTGGCATGTTTATAAATGACTCTACACCTGTATTCTAACACTTCTATGGCAAGAGATGGGAAGTCATCCAAATAACTAATAAAAAAAATGTTGAACCAGTAGCACAGCTGGATTAAATGATTGGTCCTCACTTTTCCTGCATGTTTGGCTAAAGTCACATCATGACGTTCCTTGCAACACTTCCTATCTAAAATTTGGTTCCATTAAAAACTTATTCAAAAAAGAACTGTAGCCAAGAACTTTCCTACTTACTAATCCCCACTACACATAACCTGGAGCACCACCTCTGTCTTTTTTGCCATAGATATCATATTTTATAGTGACAATGGTTTGGCCTCAGTGAGAATATATTTCATCCAAACAACATGAGTTGCCCAGAGGTGGAAAACAACAAAAATAACAATGTCCATTTGTTGCATGACAACTTGAAAAAATCCAGCTCTTTCAAGTAAACCAGCTTCTGATGAATTAATACTTTGACAAGGTATATTGCTACCTCCAGGAGATGCTGCCAGATCTCCAGTGCAGCTATGAAATCAAGCAACTCCCAGATTACCAAAGTATAATAAATGACCTTTCCATTGAAATCAATTGGTAAGAGTTGTATGCAGTTGAAAGGTGAATCAGCTTCTATTTCTGATCAGTTCTAAGTCAAGGTGGCCCCTGATGTGTTTGGGATGCTAAAAATAAAAATTGTTTTTAATGTTTGGAGAGAACCCAGCTCCTAGATATCCTCATCCTTTTCTCAGAAAATGTGTGAGCAATTCAATTGCCCTTTGGCCATCTCATATGAATTGTAGACAAAAGTTTGATGTGTATAAGGAGTGTTATATAGGTCACTAACTCTTGCTTATAGAACCCAGCCCCATGTAGCTCATATGTACATTAGGACCTGTCCCCTTCTTGAATTCTAAGATTATCTCTCTCTGGTGAAAAATAATCTGTACACTTAGTGCAACAGTCAATTGAGCTCTTTTGAACCTTGTGGGATGAACACTTGACCAATAGGAAGAATTAAAATTGCATGCAAATATGAACTAGCATGTTAATTAATAAGAACCACCAAACACTTTTAAAATTGAATCCTAGAAGACCTAGCCACATCAGTGAACCCAAAAAACATATCTTAGAACTCATGTCTAGAATGTTTTCCACTAACACCTCATCCTAAAGAGGCTAGAGATTTCCTACAACTTCAGTTTGGTGTAGGTCTCTCCTCTCTGAACCTCAGCTTGAAATCAATAACAAAAATGGTGATAATTTGTGAAGATGAGCAGTTAGGTGGCATAGTGGATAGAATCCTGTGCCTGGAGTCAGGAAGACCCTAGTTCAAATTTAGCCTCAGACAATTACCATGTGACCCTAGGCAAGTCATTTAACTTTGTTCATCTGTTTCCTCATCTTCAAAATGAGCTGGAAAAGGAAATGGCAAGCATTCCAGTATCTGCCAAGAAAACCCTAAATGGGGTCAACAAGGAATTGAACATTCCTGAAATAACTGAACAACAAACATTTGCAAAGAATACAATTTGTCTCCCTTTGTGGAATAAAGGAATATCCCTTACTAGATACCATAAAAAATGAAATATACTCTCCTTTTGATATTTATTTGAATATATTCCCATAAGACCTTTCTGGGGCCCAAGTGATAGCATTGGAGAGCATCATAATCATGATAATAGAAGTAGCTGCTATGCCCATTTCTGACAAGAGATTTCTAGGAAGTCCTTATATTCAATGATAATGCTTGTCATCTTTCTTATAAGAGGTGACCACAAATAAAAAAGAAATCTTGGGAATTTTCATGATGTTTATGTAGTAGATGAGCAGCACTGTGATCATTGCTCAGCCCTATTCAAGAGTCAGAACCAAAAGATAGCAAATTCTCATCCCACCTGCCATGCACACTACCAAACTCCAGAAAGTGATATAAGGGTAACTAACAAGCTCTCTCTAGCTCTTAAAGGTCTGGCTGGCTCTTTCCCCTTTCTTATTGGTATTGTCCTGTGTCATTGGTGTAGGGTGTATATACATGCATTATCCAATCACATCTAAGGGCTTTAACCTCCATATTCCTGACTCTTCGCCTTTATTATTTCCCTAACTGTGGGATTCCATAACTCACTTGTAAAGAATATCATATAAAAACTAATCAGAATATTAGAAATAAACTAAATAGTATCAATACACTCAGCATTAGCATTTTACCCGGCTCATGTAATTTATTCCTCAGACCAGGCAGCAAACAGTCCATACAGCACACACAAAAAACAAAAAAAAAAATTGTGTTCTCAATCTTCTCCATGGGGAACTGGCAAAGCATTCACCCTTGGATTTTTTTTTCTTTCATGACATAATTTCTCTTTGAATTAATATCCAAGCTATTTGGGATATTTGGGAAGTCAAAGTGATTCTAATGATCAAGATATTCTATAGCTAAATTGTACCTAATGTTAATCTCTTATAAAAGTGTTCATCATTATGACTCCTCCACATGCAGCACTTTTCATGCATATTCATTTAATTTACATTTTGACCTCTTTTACACCAGTAAATGTAAGCATGAGGTTTTTCCCTTACAAGTCAGAAATGGCTAGGTTTCACTATTGGGTGGCAGGAGAAGAAGATCTGGAGCCTGGTACTATTCCCCAAAACTTTTTCTTTAAGTTAACCTCACTTGTTCCCACCCCCCTCCCTAATTATCCATCTCCTAGGCTGGTCTATGGCCAATAAAACTCCTTAATGCAGCTGGACCTAATTAAAAGATAGTCAGGAAGTGTTTAACAAAATAAATAAAAATACAATAAAACATAGTACTTTTTAAAACTAAGTCAATATGTGATCAACAGGGATCCTTATCTCTGGATTGGTGGTCTCCAGATTCTATTTGAGCTTAATGCCACTATACTACTCTATCCACATAGAATATAAAATGATTATTTGTTAAGGAATGCTTCAATAACTCAAAAGACCCATGATTTCATTATTGTAAGGAAATTCCTTCCACAAATACAGTTTATGATTAGTTGACTTCTGATTGCCAAGATAGCAGAGTAAGAAACACTCAGCACTTGTCCCTCCAAACAACCACAGAAGAACAAAAAACTTCATCCATTACTCACAATACCATATTTCAAACTATAATAATCTGGTACTGGCTAAGAAATAGATTAGTGGATCAATGGAAGAGATTAAGTACTTAATACAAAGCAGTAAATGATCAAAATAATCTATATTTGATAAACTCAAAGATCCAAGCTTTGAGAATAAGAATTTGTAAAAAATTTCTGGGAAAGCTGGAAAGAAATTTGACCGAAACTAGGCATAGACCAATATCTTACATTCTGCCCCAAAATACGATTAAAATGGATAAGTGATTTAAACAATAAAGGGTGATACCATAAGCAAATTAGGGGAGCATGGAAGCAATTTCTTATCAGATCTAGGGATAAGAGAAGAATTTATGACCAAATAAGAAAAAGAGAGGATCACAGGAAGTAAAATGGGAAGTTTAAAAAGTTTCAACTAGTTCGACTTAATTTGAAACTGAAAAGATTTTGCACAAACAAAATCAATGCAGCCAAAATTAGAAGGAAAGCAAGAAACTGGAGAGGTAAGGAAAATTATACAGCAAGTTCCTCTGATAAATAATAGGAAAACTGAGCCAAATTTACAAAAATAAAAGTCATTTCCCAATTGATAAGTGGTCAAAGGATATGTATAGACAATTTTCAGAAGTAATCAAAATTATTGATAATCACATAAAAATGTTATAAATTATAATTGCATAACACAATTTGGTCAGCCATGTCCCAATTGATGAGTATTCCTTCAACTTCCAATCTTTTGCTACCACAAAAAGAGCTGCTATAAATATTCACATATAAATAATCAACAAGCTTATTAAAAGCTTATTATGTTTCAGGAAAGTGATAAATGCTAGAAATACAAATGTGGTAGATAAACTCCAACACAGTCAAGAATACTACCTAGAGAAGAATGAAGACATAGCCTGGACCTTCTCTTTAAAAGGGAGGTTCTGGGACGAACCAGACAACCAGAGAGCAAGGCCATAGGGGCAGAGGGTATTTTTAATGTGTAAAATCCAGAGGTAGAATGAGCTTCCAGAATGAAGAAGTTTCTGGGGAACTGGAAGGAAAGTCCAGAGAATAGAAATGCAGCCTGAAGAGAAATTAAAGACCATAGTAGGTAATTACTAATTGGGTTTATTAAAATAAATTTAGGTGAATTACATATAGCACCCAGGCATTCTCCCTACCATCTGACAACTCAAAGTTTTAGTTACTAAGTAAAATAGTCAAGCAAACAGGAGAAACAAAATTACCTTGGGGATCATGAAAAAGAGATTACTACACCAGAGAGATATTTCAGCTTGTTTTTCTTAATAGTCAAAATTAGATTATTAAATTCAGACACTATGGGTCTTAAAATGCCTTGTTCCAGTAAGTTGTTTATAATTGGTGTTTTGCCTTCTATGGCTTCTCTGCTCAATTTTTATTGAGGAATCTTAGAAGGTACACCATCCCTGACTTCTATCTTTACTCGTGCAACTGATTTTATTTTACTTACATCATTCTTATGTTTAACAAAAACCCCTTTTGGAATGTCATCTGGTATCTCATATAGTGATGTCAAAATTTGAATTTGTTCAGGTTTTTCCTCCAGTTGTTCCAGATATAGCAATGGGTAATGTTTTAAAGAATGTTTGAGTAAATGCAGGTATATACTCCCAGACCATTCTCATTGCAGGGTTGCCCCGATCTTACATAAAATGTCCTGTCCTAAAAGGTTATCTGGACATCCAGGAATCAATAGGAATGTATGATCAATGGTGAAATGACCTAGCTTAACCATTGTGCTTTTGATCTCTGGGACCTGTTGTATTTCTCCCATAGCCCAGCCACTGAAACCATACCCCCTATAATGATATCACCTGGAAATGTCTTTAGGACTGATTTTGAAGCACCAGTATCTTCGAGAGCTTTGTATTGTTTCTTCCCCACCTTAATCCATACATTTGGTTTTGGTTTTTGTGTAGATATTGAATTAATTGCTAATGAATCACTTTGCACTGCATTGTTATCCTCTGCCATTTGTATGGTTGGACCAGTTAAATCTTCTTGGCTTAAATCATTTCCTAATTGATCTTCATTTATCTTTGAGCATATATTGTTTTCTCCTTCATTGGGATATTAATTTAAACCATAGCTATCTGTAAGTTCATATAATTTGACTTGGTCAGACCTCCCCTCTCCATTTAGAATGTTGGCTTCATGGAAGTTTCTTGAACCCTTGGCTATCATGGCAGTTGTAGTGCCCTCTATTATAACTGCATTTTCAAATCTAATTGCTGCTACACTTCCAATACATTGAATATGATTATCAATATCAATTGTATTTTCAGCTCCATTTTCTTTTAGATTTGAAATTTTCAAGTTATTTTGTGTAGGATGAAAAATGTCAGCTTCTGGGTTCACGCTAGATATTTTCTCTAAGGAAGTCTGTACCATATAACTTTTTGAAGTTTTACTAGGTCCATGTGGGGTTTTATCTTTGTCTATGAGTTTATGTACATTGTTTTTAGCTCCAGCAAATGTATTTATTTGTTATAGTAACCTCAATCCATGCTTTCATTTGGTCATTATGTTGCAGGGAATTGAAATTTTGTTTAACTGTTTCTTCTAACAGTTTATGATCATGTTTATGTCAGTTTTCATAAATTCTCTTTCTCTTCAATTCCTGAACCCAATCTGCAGGCAAAGAAATTTCCTAAATATGTTTTTATCTGTTCTTTGCTTTTGTCTTGGCTGGTTACTATGTATGAGTCTGTATGAGTCCCCAGTATCAGCTTGTATCTGTGCTACTTGTTTCTGCTTTTCACTCAAGGTTTGACTTGATTTGTCATCATAACTTCTCACAGACCCAATAAATACACTTTTATGCTCCACCCATGTGTTTTCTTTTCTCTTTATATTTTTGTGTTTCACTCCTGTAAATCCCTTATCATTTGTCACATCCTGCAATTCCTTTCTACCTTTTCCCCACTTCCATCCTTAGCCTGTTCTTACCCTTGCTTTTGGAAAAACTCTTCACGTATCTTTTGTACCATCTGCTCAAGATTAGAGTCTACAACCAGAATCTGAGCTGCCTTCTTTGGTGTAACAAACTTAATGAGGTTCTTGATGTATATGAAAGTTTGGATTGCAGTCATGGTGAAAACATACACTTGAGTCAAAATCTGCCATACCAATGACATTGAGGTTTTAAAGGCTGTGGTGTTAGTTTTCAAGCCTATATGACTACATTAGTCACCACACTATAAGAATGGTATATAACCAATAGCAGGCAATAGCAGACAACACTAATAATCCAGAAATAATTTGCAGCAGCATCTTTCTTTTCTGCACTGTATTTCTTAGCCTGGGAAGGGTAAGGTCTTTTTTGGGGTGCTGGTTGTAATAGAAGCTCCTATTAGGATATTTATGGTAGCAGAGAGGTGTTGGAGCAATAACACCAGGAAATAAGTTAGAGGAAAGATGAAGGTTTTCACTCCTTCCCCCCACCCCCTTCCTGTCCCTCTCAGTTGATCTTAATGACTCTTCTCAATATGGTAAATTACTAGAACTTTCAAAGGACTAATCTCACACTGTAACTCTTTTCTGAAAGGGGTTTTATTCTTAATTTAGGAGAATTAAGGGAGGGAGAGGGAATAGGGAAGTTAAGGTCTCCCTAATCTCCTATGGGGTTCAATACAGGGAAATAAAGTTCTTTTATCTATGAGGGGGCATTGTTGATAGACTGAAAAGGTTCTTCAGAGCTAAGCTCCAATCTTTTTAATATTAAGTCAATGAGTAGCCAGGAATGCAGAGCAAGCCTGTCTCTCAGCCTCCTTTCCTCCTAGTCACCAGGAAGAAAAGTCTCCCCTTCAGCTGCTGGTTTTCCCAACTACCTTCTCATCAGATTCTATTAGAATCTTCCTTCCTTCTGGTTGATTGACAGTTCCTTCAAAATTCCATTTCTTGCATTTGCTTGCCAATATCTCTCTGGTTTAGAAATCTCTTTTTCACAGAGGGAGATGAAAAACACTGCAAAATTTAGAGATGGCATGCATTATAATATCATAGCATTTTGAAATATGATAATTCACTGCTGCATTTGCCATTATGTAGGGAAAATATCAGGAAACAGGTAGTAGAATTTCTAGAGCAGCTCAAGTGAAGAAAACAATTGTTAAGATCATTCTTCCTCTCAAAATTACTTAAAGACTTTATATATAATTTGTATTTACTTATATAAGTGGCATCACCCACTAGAACGTAAGCTTCTGTGTAGCTCCACAACCTAGCATATTATCTTTCACAGAACAGTCACTTTAATTAAAGTTTTCAAATTTGGAAAAAAGGTAGACAGTAAATGGCAGCAGTTAAGTTTTGGTTATTGTTGCTGACCCCACCAATAAAGCAATTTCCTACTCTGGAGTTCAAGGAAACTAATTTAAAAAGTTCTTTTGGCAAGATTGCAACCCTTTGTTCACTTGTGTTGTTGTAACAGCTCCCTCTACTGCCTGAGCTACTGAAAAATGTATGAGGCCCATTCTATGAAGGCCAGATCTTTCATCAAGTAATCAATCAAAATACAAGGGGCTTTAGACATTCAGTTGACTAATGAGATTTGAAGCCAGACTACAAAAAACTGAGGAGTGGGAAAAGAAAAAGTAGAGGTAAGGAATAAATAGCTCTTTCTGGGAATTTGACTAAGAAAGAAAAGAGAGATTATAGGGGATAGCTGGAGAAAGTAATAGTCTAGAAAGGTACTTTGGTTTATTTTTTAAGAATAGAGGAAAACTTGGGCATGTTTTTTGGCAGCAGGCAAGTAGACTGGGAAATAATAGACAGGGAGTGATTAAAGTTTAGATTGGGGGGGGTGGGAGATGACTGAGAAGAAGTCTGATGGAGAAGGCAGCCTTCTGTATTAGAATTGATATTAAATATTGTTTCCAAAGCAGAAGAGCAGTAAGGGCTAGGCAATGGGGGTTAAGTGAACTTGCCCATAATCACACAACTTGAAAGTGTCTGAGACCAAATTTGAACTCAGGACCTCCTGTCTCCAGACCTGACTCTCTAACTACTGAACCACCTAGCTGCCCCTTACACTTTCTTTCTAAGTAATCTTATCATAGGTTCAACTATATTCTCTAAATTGACCTGGGGATCTACTATAGAGGGCTAGGAATGTCATGTGTGTCTACAATAATCTGTCTCTTTCTACTGAACTCTGCCCCACCCCTCCTCAACCTCAGATATTTTTGCCTAGGAAGAGAGGAAGAGAGTGCTTATATTTTGCCACTTTTATAGGTAAACAATAGAAAATTTATTACACTAGAAAAATCAGTAATGATTCTATGATTAGTTTATATGAGACCAAAAACTTCAGTCTGGCCTCTTATTGATAGAATCAAATCACAGAATTTGATTTGGAAGTTAATTTAGCAGTTATCTAGGTACCCATACCCAGTAGGAATCTCTGCTATAGCATAATTGAAAAGTATTTGTTCAGCATCTGGTCCCATCTCCCTAGGAAGTCCATTGCATTTTTTCTTAATTAACTCTCGTTGTTATGAGGTGAAGTTGGGCTTCCTGACCTCAAGACTATATTTGTCTCTTTACAGTTTTTATCTTCAACTCCTATTTCTATTCTAGGATGTCAAACAGACAAAATTTAATGCCTTTTCTTATGAAAACTCTTTAAATACTTAAACACAGGTATAATTTCCCCCTTGGATCTTCTCTTCTTCAGTCACATATGACATGAAACCAAGGCTCTTTTTGGTTGCCCACTCTGGATATTCTTCAAACTGTGGTGTCCAGGATTAAACTTAATATCCCAGAAAAGGTCTGATGAGGGATGAATACAAAAGCATGAACTCATCCTGGTTGCAGGCTCCAGAAGAACTCAAAAAGAAGTTCAAAAAACAAATAAGACAGGTAGAATAAAGATGAGAAAGTTTAACCTCTCTTAATGGAACCTCAAAAAAGCATTAATTTTGTTGTTTAATACATCACACTGCTGACTTAATGAGCTCACAGTCAGCTAAAGCAGTCAGATATTTTTCAAACTGTTATCTAAACTATATTTTCCTTTTTTTTTTTTTGGTTGTTGTTTTTTGGAGACTGCATATGTTTGCTTTTTTCTCACAATCTTCTGTTGCTTCTGGGTTTTGCTCTTTTTCCATGTAGAAATTTTCAAAGGTCAGGATTTTTTAAATTTTTATTTATTTATTTATTTTGCTGCTGTTTGCTCATTTTCCCACTAGAAGACTGAGAGATCTACAAGTTGCCGGTCATTTGTCTTAGCTTCTGGCTCACAAGGTTTGGCTCTGAGGCTACCTTCCTTACCACCTCAGAGGCTTGATTATACCTAGTGCTGTGAATTTTAGATTTTTTCCATTTTGCTTAGTCTTTAGAAATTCTAGCAACCAGGAATGTATACACCCCCACCTAAGGATTAAGTGTTAAAGAGGATGGCCTATGACTGACATGTGCTAGCAAGTGACAAATAAGAAACAACTGACAGACCCCCTGGGCTGTCCTAAGTCCAGCCTAAGCTACCATTGGTACATGTGAGATGCAGAATGTGATGTAAAGAATGGTCTATATATTTCGTGTCACTTCCTCTCAGTGGGGCACTCGCTGGGGCTCTGGTGGTTGCTCTCACTATCTCTCAGAGACATGGGGCTTTTTCTGAGTTGGGAGCTCGTAGTGGCATGCTTGGTGTCTTGGCGGTATGGCGTTTGCAGCTTGTGAGTGAGGTGACTGGGAGAAGCTCTTAGTATGCTTGGTGAGTGGTTTGGCTGATTCCTTTTTCCTTTACCTACTAAAATGCTATCCTCCTAGGGGACCCCTCATCTCGAAGGAGGCCTCATGGTTGGTAGCCAAGCTAGATTGAGAAGTCCCCTTGGCCAAGGCCTCTGAACTCCTGCCTGGCTCAGCCCAGGCTGAAGCAGTTTAAATTCTCTTTCCTCTCTCTCTCTCTCACTTCTTCTTAATTTCTTCCTTCTATTTGTAATTAAAAACACCATAAAAATCCCAAACTGACTTGAGTAATTTATTGGGATTGAATTAATCCCTGGCAACCACTAGTATAATATAATCAGTCAATAACCCCTAATTTTACCCCTTACAGTCTGGCTAATCCACGAAGATTGTGACTAGGACCCTCAAAACTTTTCTTTCCTCTTTCTCTCTTTATTAACTCCTGAAGACAATCTTTTCAGCATCTAATTCAGCAGTTCAAAACACAGCTGCTTAAGATCAGGTGAGTATAAAACATTTTTTTTCTCTTTTCCCTTAATTTGAATTGAACACAGCTTTTTTTTTTGTTAACCTTAAGTGGCTGGACTCTGCCAGGGAAGCTGTTTCTGAATCTCCTTTCCCTTAGGGAACAAACAACCCAATTAGCCAACCCTCACTGACAATCTTAGCTGGCTAGATTACAGTGGTGAGAAAGACCTGAAGAAAGTCCTACTCCTGGAGGTCTACTTTCCTTTTTTTTTCCAAGCCCTCATGTGTCTCTAGTTTTTAAAATTAAGTGAGAAGTAAAAATCCTGGTGAGGCCAGCTAGGAAAAGTGGAGACTTTGCTCAAAGAGAGAAACGGATTTACCCTGGAGGGGAAGAAGAGGAGGCTTGTGACCCCTCCCAAATAAAAAAAAATCAGCCTTAGCCTCAGGCAAAGGGCTTTGTTTTCTGCCCTTCTTTGGCCTAGAGGACTTGATTGGATTAAAAGGTTCTTTAAAAAGGACACTACACTCAAATCTTTTGTTTTCACTCCCTGACTTTAACCCCTAGCCAATATCAATATCTACTGACTAAAACCAAAATTACAAATAATTTAACTATATATATAAATGAATACTACATTCTATGAAATTTTTATGGTATTTGAAAAAATTAGGGACATTAAAGATTTCAGAATACCTCCAATTTTTTATGTTCTTAGGTCATTTAATTTTTATAGTCCTAAATATTGTGATGAGAAATGCTACCTTGAAAAAATTGAAGCAAAAATTCAGGAAAATATACAAAACCAATTGGATAAATACTTCTCACAGGGTCAAATGTAAAATGCTGACCCCACCCAAAACATGTCTGACCCTTACAAACCTGCTTCTGAACCTCTAAATGAGTAAATTCCTTCCCCCTAAACAGAGATAGAAAACACCTCTCCTATAGCTCAGCTGCCGGACTGCTTTTCTTGTGGTCTGCAAATCTTGACTGAACTTACTTCCCAAGACCCTTCTCCTGAAATCCCAACTTCTGAAATCCCAGTTTCTCCTGTTCCTTCTCCCACCCAAAAACCAATTCCAGCCCCAAGAAAATCTTCCTTCTAAAGAAACTCTTTCTAGTCAAACTGACTCACAGGTAACAAATTCAAGTAGAGGCCTTTTTCCTCTAAAAGAAGTACCTGAAATAGGACACAATGGGGATGTGGTGACTCTAAGGCACAATATATCACTTTCTCCTCAAAAAATAAATGGATTCACACAAAATATTCCCACATATGAACAAGATCCCTTTATGGTAACGAAAAAAAATGACAGACATTTTTTCAGTATAATCTGTCTTACAAAGATGTTAAGAACTTGCTCCAGGCTTTCTTAACGGAATGTGAAAAAAATAAAATAATTTCTCATGTCAATAAAGCCTGGGGGCACAATGTAGCACACAGGTCATCTCAGGATCCCAAATGGGACTATCACAACTCTGCGGATTATTTACAACTATATCGTTGTAGGGAGGCCATTCTAACTGCTATGAGAGAGTGTGCTGACAGCACGGATAAGTGGACAGAATTTGAGAAAATTAAGCAAAATGATAATGAGACACCCTCTAGATTCATGGACAGAATAACTGAGTTTGGGGGTCAATACCTAAATTTTGACCTTTCTAAAGAAAATTACATAAGACAAATTAGAAGACATTTTATCAATAACTCTTGCAAAGTGATCAGGGATTATTTTAGAACTCATTGCTCAAGATGGCCTTAAATGGATCTTGATGATTTGAGAAAAACTGCTATATATGTTTCAAAGGGAAACAAAGAAAAAGAGGAAGAGACTAACGATCTCATAGAGAAAATGGAGAAACAATTGAAATATTTAAGAGATAAGATTGATAAACTTGAAAAAGGGCATGATACTGAACCAATGGCACTTGACTGATTTTTTTATTTTGATTTTTCCCCTTTCTCCCAAAAGTTTTAACTTTCTTTGACCACTAGTATAATATAATCAGTCAGTAACCCTAATTTTGCCCCTTACAGTGCTATGGGGCTCTGAACCTCACTTCCAGGGCCTGGGATTTCCAGGAGTGAATCTGCAGTGCTCTTTTGTTGATATATCCTCCATCCTGGGACCCTGGAATTTCCTACACCCTGGTTAGCAGTGTTTTGCCCTGGGGCTATCTTCACTGCTGCCACCACTTCCATGGTGTTATGGAGCTCCGAATTTCACTGCCCCCGTCCAGAACTTCCAGGGGTGACTAAGGTACTTTTTTGTTGGTGTAGTCTGTGTCTGGGGATCCCAAAGATGCATATGTCCTAGTTCTGCATCTGGTTTTATAGGTGGAGTAGGAAAAGGAGTAGAAATGTTCAACCTGTGCTTTTCCCTGTGCAGTTCTCAGTTTCTCCTTTATATCACGGAAATCTACTCTCTCTCTCTCTGCCTACCTTTCACACTGTATTCAGTGGGAGAGCCCTTTACTCATCCTACTTTGACTCCTGTCCTTTTGAGGTACCTTTTAAAGATCAGTTTGGAAAGATATTCAGAATAGTTTCAGGATTCATCAATTCTATGCTGCCCTCTTGGCTCTGCCCCTGGGGAAAGAATTTAGAGATCATCCGGTCCACTGGTTTGTGAATCTCATGGATTCAAGATGATAGTCTGAAAGACCATCATGTCAAAACCTTTTAATGTTTCCTTAAATATAAATGATTGCTCATTTATATTTATATTACAAGCCATCTTGAAACTATCATGGACCATCATCAACTTTCTGCAGGAATAAACTTTATATTGCTTCTCATTGCAGTTTTTTATCTTTTTTATTTTTTAAAAAAACCTTACCTTCCATCTTAGAATCAATTCTATGTATTGGTTCCAAGGCAAAAGAGCAGTGAGGGCTAGGTAATGAGGGTTAAGTGACTTGCCCAGGGTCACACAGCTAGGAAGAGTCTGAGGCTAGATTTGAACTTAGGACCTCCCATCTCTAGGCCTCAATCCACTAAGCCACCCTGCTGATCCCTGATTGCAGTTTTAAAGATGTTTTCAAGTTAAAACTTATACTCAGCTTATGTTACTATCCTTCGAACTAGAGGGTTTTCAAATGAATTGGCTACAATAGTGGTCAGTTATTCAGTAGACTATGAAAATAATGCTGGCATACCAGTGGTAGGAAAGAAGAAAGTCATATTTGAAGAGATTCTTTCTTTACAAAGATTACTAGATAGATAGATAGATAGATCTGATATACACATATATGTAAATCAATTTTAAAAGGATTATACACACAATCTAAGTTTAAATACATTCATCATTAATAGAGCTCTTGTAATTGTTATTCACTCAAGTTTACCTCCTGGATCACATTGTCTGTGAAGTGTTCCTGGCAAAGAACAGCTTGCCATTTCATTCTCCAGTAGATTAAGGCAAAAAGAGATTAAGTGACTTGCTGTGGGTCAAAAGCTAGTAAAGTGTTAAAGGTCAGAAACAAACCCAAGTCTTTCTGACTCCTGGCCTAGTACTACATCTACTGAACCATCTAGTTGACCCTAGTCATTAGTCAAAAGAAAATTAAATATATCATATCAAATATATCTGAATATACATATCATTAAATATATCATATCAAAACATGCTATTCATTTTCAGTTGGTAAGGTGGTTAAAAATGAAAATGAATTTCCATCTCTCAGCAAGAGTTTGTAAAATTCTCCTATGATTTTCCACCAGATGTGTGTGTCAGTAAACTTTTTCACTTTATCCTTGTTGTAAATCCAAAAAGAGAAATAAATTTCAGTGTAGAAGCAGATTTAAGGTTGTGTTTGTCTGGTGTTGAACCAAATATTACAAATCTTTATTCAAATAAAAAAGTCCAACATCAAAATTAATTTTACATATAATTAACATATTATGCTATACATCTTCTAAATTATAATCTAAAATGTTATTGATATTCAATTATATTTGGAAAATAAGAAAATTTAGTATTAACTCTTGCAGATAATAAGTATATGAGTTCTTCCTGAATTCTTTTTTTAATTTTTTAATATTTTATTTTTCCCAATTACATATGAAAACAATTTTAACATTCTTTTCTTTAAATTTTGAGTTCCAAATTCTCTTTCATTCCCTCCCTCCCACCCACCCCTTCCGCTACAATGAAATGGCAAGCAATCTGATATAGATTTTATGAGTACAATCATGAAAAACATTTTTCCATACTAGTCATTTTGTAGAAGGGATCTCAAACAAAAAAAGAGGAGGAAGGAAAAAAGAAAGGAAGGAAGGAAGGGGAATATAATGTGTTTTGGACTGCAATCAGACCATCAGTTCTTTCTTTGGAGGCAAATGGCATTTTTCATCATGAGTCTCTGGAATTATCTTTGATCACTGTATTGATAAGAATAACTAGGACATTCATAGTTGCTCATCAAAAAATATTACTGTTGCTTTATACAATGTTCTTCTGGTTCTGCTAACTTCACTTTGCATTAGTTCATATGTCTTTCCAGGTTTTTCCAAAATCATCCTGCTTGTCATTTCTTATATCACAAAAATGTTTTATTACAATCCTATACCACAACTTGTTCAGCCATTCCCCAATTGTTGGCCAACATCTCAATTTCCAATTTTTTGCTTCTTATAACCCTTCTTTTAAACCTCACAGAATAATAAACATAAAATATTTGTAATTTTACATTTTTATGAATTTTGTATATTCTTGTAGGATTTTATAATTTTCATTTAGTTAGAAAAACATATTACATGTAGAATACAATTTTGCCCTATAATGATATATCATTTTTAATTTGGATCTGTTGAGGACAAAATTTATCATTGTGGTTACTTATAAGCACTTGATGAATAAATTTAAGAGAATAAAGAATATCATGGTTAGTGTGTTAAATTACCCTGGGAATTCATAACTTTTTTTTTGTTCAAAGAAGTTCACAGAGAAAAAGTGATGGGAACCATTGACAGCTCAATTTTCACATTTTACAAGAAATTGGCTACTTAACAACTGACATTTCTTTTTCCTTTTGAAGGCAATAGCCCTTAGAGAATCAAGAACAAGCATGATGTTGTTGATTTGATCTGGCCACTTATCTATACTTTAAAGTCAAGCATTGAATAGGAATGTGCATTCCCCAGCTGGACCTTGCATTGGAGCACAGAATCACATGAACCAGAGAACTTCTTGTCCATAATATTAGGATATTACCTGCTTTGGCTCCATTGTGCGACTTGAAGGTGAGAAGTTGGAAGGTTAGCACCTTCCTTTTTTAGGCTAAATAAAAGAATGTGTTTCTTCTGTAACCTAGGGTTCCATTTCATTTTAATAAGACCTCTCATTGACAGAGAATTATTTTTAATTTCTCTATGTAGACTTTGAGACCTGATACACATGGTTCCAGACTCTTTTTAAGGATAGGTTCCCTAAAGAGAAAGAAAGACTCCAAGAAGAAGCCAACAGATAGAGAGGTACCAGTTGCTTGAACATGTAGACTTTTTCTTGGAGTCTTTCTCTCCCTTCAGCCACCTTATCCTGAAGAAAGCCTGGAACCTTGTGTGTCCTTTCTCAAAGACAGAAAACCTAACATCTCTCTTCTCCGAAGCTTTCATCAACTCTGATCCTCATGCATTTTCAGAATATCAAGTAATCATTTTTCACCAAGGAAGATAGTCTTATGGAAAATAGTTGAGCACCAGGTTACATTCTACATATCTGTATTGTTCCAAGATAGCAATTGGAAAACTTTTTCTACAATTAGCCAAATAATAAACATTTTAGGCCCTCTGTTGTTATAATTAAACTAAAGCAGTTATGGTAAATTAGAGCTGTTATAGTTAAACTATTCTGTAGGCAGTGGATAGAAGGAGAAATCAAGGATATTATGTAGGTACTTATATAACAAGAGAAAACCAATTTCCCCAAACGTTTTTGGCATATTTCAAAATATAATAATAGTCATAGTAATAATCGGGTATAATTTTTAATGTGGCTCTCCTAATGATAATAATCAGATTCTTCTTGGGAATGATACTTTACTTACTGGGGGTCAAAAGTTAGTATTCCCTATCATTAAAATCAATTATAAATGTTTACCTGTTAATACTAACCTGTAACGAGATCTTATGAATTTCATCTTTGAAAATGTCTCTTTGCAAATATAAGTTCTTTCAAATACTAATATCAGTCCAGGAGCATATGATTTTAATTGGGCATATTCAATATATGGAATTCTATTATATCCACCTCCCAGTATTTTTTCCTTAGTAGATCATTATGTTGCAGAGTTAGTCTCTTCCAAATTAAGGTTAAGTGAGAGCTTCTCACCTGATCAGTGAAGTAAAATTTGAAATATAAACATTTCTTTTGCACTTTCATTAAGATCCAAAAAACACTGCTGGATCTATATTTTGATCCCAGAAAATATATCCATTATAAATTCGTGTGGGAGTAAAGTTCTTACTTCTTGATTTAACTTTTGACAGCATAGGAAGTATATGAAGCACCTTGATATTACCTGTGAGTTGAACAATATTAGTTGTCATCAAATTGACTTTATTGCAGTATATTTTGCATATAAGTGTTGTTTTGCCTTGTAACTTTAGATTACTTTCAGTAAGAATTAATATCAAGTCCAGAGCAAATGCTGTATTCAATAATAATGGTTGAGAGTGGTTCTTCTTCTTCAGAAAATTTTCAGCCTCAGCCCTGAAATCAAAAAATCATAATAAAACATTTTTCTCTTCTTTTCTTGGTTTGACATGATAAGTATTGTAAGATTTAAAATAGTTGAAAGGCCATCAACTGTGGCAGTTAAAAGAGTTGGGGTCATAAACTGTAGTGAGTAAAATAGTGGAAGATATAATTTATAGTAGATTTAAGAATGGGTGAGTAAATTGTGACCACAGGAAATATGTTTTCACTACAGTGTTTTGTTTTTTTTAATCAAATATAAGGTGGTCACCAGGGAAATATTCCCAATTATGAATATACCCAAGTCAACTGGGTTTTATAGAGAATTTAATTAATAATACAATGAGGAATTAAAGAAAAGAGAGAAAGAGAGAAAAAAGAAATAAGTATCAAGGGCCTTAAGCCAACATGGCCTAGACCTGAGTCTTAAGAGAGAGAGATCAATCAGTCAGTCTTTTATCACTCACCACAAGGTCTGTCTAAGCAAGGATTCTAGTGACAGAGTCTCCTCAGAGAGAGTTCCAGCCAGAGTCCTCCTCAAAGAGCCTTCCCTTCTCCAGAGCCTCTCTCAAGAGATTCTTCCCAAGCGATCCTCATCAGAGATCTTCCTCAAAAGGATTGTGTTTCAAGAGATTCTGCTTTTTCTTATATAGGAGGTTTTCTCCTATGTCACCTCCCCTAAGTCCTTACATCTACCAATCACAGTAGATGTTTTCCAAAGGACAACCCATTCTAAAAACACTGCTGGGTCGACTAATCCCCTCAGTAAGTCTGAACCAGAGAAAACACCCCTGAGTCAACTAATCCCCTCAAGAGAAAACCTCTAAGTAAGTTTTCACCTCTTTGCTCCTGACAAGTTTACAAGTTGCCCGACCTTTATAGGTACCTAGCATCCCATTGTATCAATTCTAAAAACAGGCATGGCTCAAAGAACTCCCTGCCTCATCATAAGCATGGGTCCAAGTACTTTCATTGTTTAGCAAGGAGTTTTCTCCCCTAAAGCAGTCTTAAGTATGGGTGGAGTAGAGGTTCTCCCATTTCTGATCCTAGCGAGTTCTCACAGTCGAAATGGGGAATGTTCCCAGTAGGGAATTGTTCCAATTGAGAATTCCCCGATGGGGGAATTTTTAACATTCACAAGTCTGAGAAATTTCGAGATTTACAGTATGAACTGGTAATTTAAAAAAAAATGTCTTCATAAGGCAATATGCCTGGCCCTTGAAATACTGTTGAGTTATAATCAGGTCACTGAATTGTAGTACACCAAGCAATAGAACAAAACAATGAGTACCACATATGGCCCCTTTCGCAACTCTTCAACTTTGCCAAGGTAGCCAAAAGGAGTCATAAAAAATATGTAAATGAATGAGTAGCTATGTTCTTTTAAAATGTAAAAGCTATTCTTGGTTTTCTGGTGGAAGAAAAACAAGTGGCAGGTTCAATTTGGTCTGTGGACTATTGTTTGCCCAGATCTGTTCTAAGAGGAGTGTTAAAAAAAAAAAAAGGAAAAGGAGGAGCCCCCCTAGAATGATGGTAAAATGGTTAGTCAGGATGTGCTGGTGAACTAACCCTTCCAAGGATATTTCCTCCCTGCCCAGACAGAGAACTGATGGCTGTCCTCTGTCCTTTTCCAGTAAGGTGGAGGCACAGGTAAATGCAGAGATCTGTACCAGATCAGGACACCACAGGAGTGGAAGTTGGTGGCTGACTAGGAAATTTTTACGTAACCTAATTCATCCTGGATGCCCTTCTGGTCAAACCTCTTGCTGGAAGAAGATCAATGGCTTTTGAACCAGAACTTGGCGTTACCTGGTTCTAATAGAGATCTTCCTCCCAGATCCAACCTCCTCCACACACCAACCCTCTTTATTCTTCCTTTTAAAGATCTGACTGCTAATTATGTACAACTATTATTTATTTGGGATAGGATGACAAGGGGAAGATCAGAGAATAGGTCAAACAGGGATTCCCTAAGCTAAAAGCACATGTTGATGTTGGGTCCTTTTGGCTTTGACCAACATCTAGTACCAGCCTGGAAACTTTATGTATCTTCTTGTTCTCCTATGCTAGCTACCCTAATCTAATATTAAAGAATTAGCAAATGTCTTTAAATGTAGCTGGTGTGGAAGAAGGCATTCCAGCTTCAGGACTGAGCCTGCCCTTCATGGTAAACTCTCTCAGGCAGCTGAATGTCCAGTCAGTCCACACAAGTCTCGAATCAATGAAGAGACAGGATCAGTTCACAGTCACTGTGGGCATCAGATATGATCTGGCAATCCTCAGGAAATGGTGGGTTTCCAATCCCGAGCTGGGAATGGGAGCTGCTTCACTCCAGGGTTCAGAACTCAACCGACTCCAGAGTTTGTTGGTTCTCCCAGAAGTCCCTGCCCCCACACATTCCAACTGCCCCTGTCTGTCACCCTGCATTCCATTTCAACTCGGTATAAAATCTTCCCTTTCAGGAGTAACATTTAAAAAATGACTCTTTGGATAGATATAGATATAGATATAGATATAGATATAGATATAGATATAGATATAGATATATAGATATATAGATATACACACACACACATACTTATATATTATACCTTTATTAATAAAAGGTCTGGTATAGGAAGGTCTGCTAGTCCTTTCCAGTTTATTGAAACTTAGTACAACAAGTCTTGAAGTCTTTTTGTTCTTTCTGAGTACCTTGTTAAAACCAAAATACAACTGAAAGGAATAAGACTTTACTACATACATATATGTATATATACACATATATATATATACACTCATACATACACATATCATATTTTATATGTATCTATGTATGTGTAGCAGTAGGAGTGATGTTAAATGTAATTGTGGTTGGACTGGAATATATTAAAATTTATGGTTACCAGGGATTTAATTTCTAAATCCCAAAATGAATTACTAAAGTAGAATAGAATTTATGGTAGTTTTATTTACAACAGAGAGAAGATATTAAGGAATGAGAGAAAGAGAAAAATCTCTGGCTTCCTCTGACCCAGGTAGAAATGCTAAGGCCCTAATCAGGGAAAATAGTCTCAAGACAATGGACCTTCTCTGAGGTTTATATCTCCGGAAAGGTGGGGTCACTAAGTCAGCAGTCTGAGGTCTCCTGCACAAGCTCCTCCAAGGGTTCAGTTCCACAGACAAATCCAAGTGTTGGTCTTCCAGTCTCTCCTCAAGTGTCTGTCTTACCTCCAGCTCAGAATGACTGATCCTTCACTCCAAGTCCAGATGACTGACTGTTTTAAGTCTTTGTTTCCTCTATTTAAAGACCTTTTTCTCGTGTCACCTCCCCTAAATTTCACATCTACCAATCACAGCAGACATTCCTTTCCAGTACTGCCCTCTCATTCACACATGGGTCACAGACCTCCCACTCAATGCATGAAATGGGTGTTCATACCTTTTTATGGTTAGTTATACCTTTTGTGGTTAGTTAACACCTTTTTTTTGGTTAGTTCACCTTTTGTAGTTAGTAACGCCTTTTTTGTAGTTAAAATGGGTAGATCTACTTCAAATACTGAGTTACCACCTTTGGGGGATTAAAATCTAAAAATAGATTGTGGATTATAGTTCAATCTTCCCAATAAAGGAAGAGCTAAATACCTTCATTGTTACAATTGGGGGATTACAATTCAATCTTCCCAATAAAGGAAGAACTAAGTACCTTCATTGTTACAATCAAGAGATAGCTAAATCCAATCCTCACAGTGACCTGGGGGTTTTGTTTGAGTTGGTTAGATTACTAGGAGTTGCTTCCACTGATGAAATTTGCCTCCATACTAGGTCCAATTGGTTCTTGTGAGACAGAATAATTATGAGGTGTCCCTTCTTGCTCCACTTAATATATGACATTCAAAGAACTAAGATGCCCACAAAGTAACTGCACTCTCCCAAAGGAAGAAAAATAGATAGGATCCATTTTTCCTGACACAGTACCCACATTGACAAATCAAAAGGACAAAACTATACCCAGAACATGGGAGAGAAGTAAATCATCCGCTTCATTCAAATGTGAGATCCCTAGCAATATCTAAGTGAAAGGTAGACAGTTCTGCAAATTAGTCCCTGGCACAGTGGGGTGTGTGTGTGTGTGTGTGTGTGTGAGAGAGAGAGAGAGAGAGGGAGAGAGAGAGAGAGAGAGAGAGAGAGAGAGAGAGAGAGAGAGAGAGAGAGAGGAATGGGGGTAACCATATTCAATCAGAAGAGCTTCCTAAGCTGTTTTATAGCCCTTGCAGTATGTAATCTCTTTCAGATGACAGGGGCATCTGATATGGATATAGTTGTGACAAGTTATTCACAAGCTCCATGGGGTGACTCTCTGGGCCACATAGAAAATTCTAGAGCTTCTATCATTGTAACATCATTAAAAGCGTATCCTTAGAAATGTTGCAATTGGTGCACACTGTAAAAGCCAGCACTAGTAGAAAAACTTTTAAAATCCATTTTATAGATGAGTAAACTGAGGCCAGAGAGTTGAAGTGACTTGGCCAGGGTCACATAGTTTTGGATGGAATTCAGTTTCCCCCTGATTCAAATCCAGTGCCCTTTCTGCTGAACAACTACTTATGTTTTGTTCCTTTAAGGATACCCTTGCTATGGGCTGTAGTGATTTCTAGTCAGGTTTTTGCCCAGAGTACTTTTGCATTAATAAAAGGTCTGCTATAGGAAGGCCTGCTAGTCTGTGAAATTTAGTGTATCTTATTAAAACCAAAATACAACTGAAGGGAGAAATACCTTTAAAATGGCATTAATAGGAATCGGATAAAGGCAAAGTAGAGGAAGGGGAGGGAAAGCTGGTTAAAAGGGGAGCTGGGAAAGTGCCAAAAACAAACTTCACCTACTTCACAGTTTTGCAGAAATCTAGTCCTGCCTGCCTTCTTCTCCTGGATATTTGGACAGGCGTCAGAAAAATCAGCAGGAAATGGAGAATGAGCATATGTTCCGGCTCAGGGAGCCAAACACTTGGAAAGCTGATCGGCAGACCCAGCTCCAGCAGATGGCAGTATGTCAATGGGGAGTCTAGTAGAACTCTTTTCAAGAGGCTCCAATTAAATGACCTTGTACTCTTGCCAAAGCTGAATGAACAGCTCAGTTGGATCTCACGGCATTATTTGTTTGTCCTGTTATTGAATGAAAATTGTTTTCAAGATTTTAATCCCATTTTGCCTCACAGAGATAAGTTCTTTCTCCAGTTTTCTATGATTCATTCAATTAGGAAAATATTATTGAATACCTGCAATGTACAAGATATTACTCTAGGTATTGTTTTGGGGGCAGGACAGCTTCTACTTCAATTTAGGTTTTTCTTACTCTACAATTAAAATTACAACTGGTATATGCATAGGTTTTTTTTAATTGCTAAGTTTTTTATATACATAATCTCAACTGGGCCTCACAATAACCCAATGAAATCGGTGTTCCAGGTATTGTCTCCCTTTAACAGATGAGGAAACAGGTTCAGAGAGACTATGGCTGCCCAACTAGAATGCATCAAAAGTGAGGTTTGAAATCCGATCTTCCTGAAGCCAAATCCAGTATTCTAGTAGATAGCGTCTGTCTCCCTGGATGCTTCTAAACTCATGACTGAGTTTCTCATCCACATGTTTCCTTTTGAGGTCAAACATATTTAGGACTATGGTATAGAATCTTCTTGGCAACATTTCCATTATGATTACTATATTCTTCAGTGGCAAAGGGAGGTGAGAAGTATGACAATTGAAAAAATATGGGACAATATAAAAAAGGAATGGGACAACAAAAGATATTTAAGAGCCAGTCTAGAAGGAGAGAAGGAGAGAAAGAAAGAAGGAAAGAAAGAAGGAAAGAAAGAAAGAAAGAAAGAAAGAAAGAAAGAAAGAAAGAAAGAAAGAAAGAAAGAAAGAAAGAAAGAAAGAAAGAAAGAAAGAAAGAAAGAAAGAAAGAAAGAAAGAAAGAAAGAAAGAAAGGAAGGAAGGAAGGAAGGAAGGAAGGAAGGAAGGAAGGAAGGAAGGAAGGAAGGAAGGAAGGAAGGAAGGAAGGAAGGAAGGAAGGAAGGAAGAAAGAAAGAAAGAAAGAAAGAAAGAAAGAAAGAAAGAAAGAAAGAAAGAAAGAAAGAAAGAAAGAAAGAAAGAAAGAAAGAAAGAAAGAAAGAAAGAAAGAGAAAGGGAGAGGGAGGGAGGGATGAAGGGAGGGAGGGAGGGAGGGAAGGAGGATGGAAGACACAGACAGGTAGACAGACAGTGGTGATGATGATCATCATATCATGATGGTCATAGGTTCATAGATTTCTTGCTAGAATAATGGGGGAAGTGGTTAACAAAATTCTCATCCTTTGATCATGCACTGTGTTTTTGCCTGTTACAATGCCTCATATGGAGGCTGGATAAGTCTGTTCTAAGCCATTTGTATTAGAAAGCCCTGTTCTCCACTGGAGAGAACTGTTACTATTTCCTGTATGCTTACTGTGTGGCAAAAAGAGCCTGTGCCTAGGTGCTGAGTCAGAACTGGGTGTGCTTACAAAAAGCACTAAACAATCAAATTAATCTTTTTCTTTCTTATCTAGGAAAGATATGCCTTAAGTCTCTGGCTGCCCTCTCACCAAGGGCCAAAATGGGGTTGGGAATGCCTGGTGTGGATGTTTTTCTGTTTTTCTGCCTCTATTTTACCTGTTCTTTCTTGCTTTTAAGTGAAGGAGTATAGAGATAGCTGAGCCCTCGTGAGTAGCCAAGATACAGTCTTTTAGGCAAGGGATAGACTTCATCAATTAGCTCTGCTATATTTGAAAGTGAACTTGATCTGGAGAATGTTTTGTAGCAACTTTTTAAAGTTTCATTTAACCTACTCACTCCCCAGGGACCAAGACAGTAGGGGTGATGGTGTGCCCCTAGTGTTGGAAGAAAATGCTCTCTAAATTTTGTTCTTGCTAATCCTCTCAGTAAATATGCATTTATTAAAACTAATTGATGTTGATTATTTAAATATGGAAGGACAGCTAGATAGCACAATGGATAGAGTTGCCCAGTCTGGAGTTGGGAGGACCCAGATTCAAATGTAACCTCAAACTCTTAAGGGGATTTAGAAGCCCATCTAATATCTACCTTCTCACTTTACTGATGAGGAAACTGGGTTGTGTGATTGATCCTGGGCAAGTCATTTAATCCCATTTGCCAGCTCTTTCTACTCTTCTGTCTTAGAAATATTACTAAGGCAGAAGGTAAGAGGTTTTTGTTTTGTTTTGTTTTATTTTTTAATGATAGCAAAGCACTGAATATTGGGTCAATCAATGATATTGGGAGATGCTGACTTTAACAGGTGGTTAATACTAAGGAGAAAACACTGAAATGGAGACTCAAAGCTGATAGTATTAGAAAATATCCCCAAATGTTCTAGGGGGGCACCCCTAGAACACTGAGGGGAAGATGTAGCTAGCTGCCTTCTGGAATATCTTTAAGGGGTACAATAGAACAATCGATTTATTGATTTAGAATTGTAAGAGAACCTAAAGTTTATGTAATCCAATACTCTCACTTTACATATGAGGAAACTTAAATACTAGAGAGCTTGTGACTTACCCAGGGTCACACATGAATAAAGTACCAGAACCAGCTTTTGAAGCAAAGTCTTCTGACTCCAATCCCCTCCTTTGATAAATGAGGAAACCGAGGATCATAAAGGTTATGATTAGAAAAAATATAAAGTTACTTATTCAAATGGATCATGTTCCCTTTAATAGATTCTTAGCACAGAATTATTTAAAGAACACCTGTTTAGGGTGAGGTAAGGGTGGCAAGGGAAGGGAGGTCAATGCCCCTAGGCTAAAGCAGAACAGATATCCATCTACATAGTATAATTTAGGAACATCACTTAAGCAAGGTCCAACCTGCCCCAGAATAGCTCCCCCACCAGCAAAACTCTCCTTTCTTGCTTGACCTGAAATTCCCACCATAAATAACACTTCCAGATTAGGCAACAATAATAATAGTCCACATGAACACAGTACTTTAAGGAAAAGAAGACTCATAGTGAGATGGGATGTGAAGGGGCCTCAGGCAACATGGAGTAAAGGAGGAGGGAAAGCTCGTTTCTGTTCTGTCTCTCTTCTCCACCCACCCATTACTGTCTTTCTCTTATAATGTAGGGAATAAATTAGAGTTATGCAAAGGAGGATCTTGAGACAGTAAACCAGAGAGGCACTAAAACAAAGCACTAAAACCCATGTAAATATGCTGTCCCTGAAAGATATACATTTCTAAGAGTGCAGTTTTTAAATCAAAGAAACAAATACTCAGTATGAGGGAACCTTCTGCCGCAAATGAAAAATAAAGACAACTTCTGCCTTGTGTCGTCTATAGACTATTTCTTTGCCTTTCTTTTTCTTTTCTTGTCACTCATCCCAGGAGAGAGAAAGGGTGGGCAGGCACGTTAGGGCCAAAAAAAAAAGGTAGTAATTTGAAAGAAAGGTAAAGAGACAAAACAGGCAAAGAGAAACAGAAAGGAAAGAGGAGGGGAAGATAAGGGAGGGTCACTGAATTGTGGTTTGCATTATTCCTTATGATCTGGACTTGTGCTTTCATTGAAGGAACTCTCTTTGGAGAAACTCTCTCTACCAACAAAGAGCATCATCATCATCACCAGCATTCTTATAATTATCATTATTATCTTCAGCAGCATCATTATCATAGCTCACTGTTCATGTAAGCTTTAAGGTTCTTAAAATGTTTTATGTATTTTGTTATTTGATCCTTACAACAACCCTTTTAGACAGGTACAATTATTATTCCCATTTTACAGATGACGAAATGAGGCTCAGAGAGGTTAAGTGATTGGCCTAGAGTCATGTAACTAGTAAGTATCCAAGATAGGATTTGAACTTGAATTTTCATGATCCCAAGTCCTGAGTTCAGATCCCACCTCTGACATTTATTCTCTATGTGACCTTGGATAAAAGGCTTCATCTCTCTAGAGATTCCTCTTGAGAGAATGAAATTATGTGATTTCTGAATCACTCTTAAGTCCAGATCTGTAAGTTTATAATCCGAATTTTAAAGGTGACATTATCTCCAAAACAAAACAAATTTTTTTAATATGAGACAATGCATGAAGTTTGCCTATTTAGTTTTTGTTCTGGTTGGTTAGCTTTTTGCTCCATAAAAAAGTGTGAGGAATGGTTAGACATAAAGAAAAGTGAAAGGCAAAGTTGCCTAGTATATCATTTTGCTTTAAGGTTAAGGCTGATCTAGTGACTGATGCCAAAATCTCCACATTTATGCAGATTTCACATACTGCTCATTTGGGTGAAGATTTTTTGCCTATTTGAGGAAAAGATTCTATTTAGGAAAATTGGAATTTGCTTGTTTAAATGCTGGCATTTTTAAAAGGTGACCTCAGAACAAGATATGCAAAAGATCACATTTAAATAATTTATCATTTATTAGCCTGCATTTAATCAGGCATGCATTTTGCATCAACTCAAATGTAAAAAAAGAATTTTAATGCAAAATTAATATTTTTAAAATGAAGCACTTTAAAATATGAGATCAAAACAGAATCATTTTTGTTTTCAGTTTGACAGCTAAATTTCACAAGTTTGATGCCAGCATCAGTTAGTCTATTTCATAGAACAGATCTTTGAAATAGGAACATGAAGAAAAACTGTGAAATATAGACATTTTGATTTCTGCCCTACTCCTCCTCCTTTTCTCTTCTCCTTTTCCTTCTCCTTTTCTACCTCCTCCCCTTCCTCCATCAAACCTAACATGTCCTGTTTCCCATTTCCTAAGGGCCTGGGCTATTCTGGTAAATTAATCAGTGCTAATGTGTTTGGAAGGTGATAATTGGTTAATAGATTGCTCTTCCCTGGTGTAATGAATCTGATGTTTTCCATTATGTTTCTAGCCTAAGCTAAGAAAACTTACTCCTTTCTAAAGCATGCAAAAATACTATAGGCAGAATGGAGTCAAAGCCAATGCAAACTGGGACAATTATCCAGGGCCCATGATTTGGAGGAACAGGTCAGTGATTGTACTGACCCTCCCTGCTACAACGAGGACCTTCTTCAGGAGAATAAATAGCACTATGTAGCCTTTCTTCACAAGACTAACACTGCATCCAGATGAAATGATGCTAAAATGAACACTAAAGAGAAAGAACACCAAAAGGCAGTCTACAAACTGAAGAGAAGAAAGGAGTTTGGAAGAGAGGAGCAGCAGGATTGTCTTGGTCTCTTGGTGATAAAGAGCCAGGGCTTTTATGAGTGGATGCTGCATAGAGAAAAGCCTCAGGTTTGTGGGTATGTGTGTAAGAGTTAAAATTTAGGGGGAAACTGAGGCAGGTAGAAATTAGTTTCTCTCTGCAAGGAGTATTATATTTTTAGAGGTTTATTAAAGGTTGAGAATTTAAGAAAAATACAAGTAAGAAAGGCACGTGCCAGGTGGGCCAAAAGTCCCAATTCAATTTCACTCACATCATGAGACATGTCTGCTTGCCAGAGGAGACAGGAAGAGAAGAGAGCCTGCCGTGGGTGGAGACCCTTTAAATAATGATTTTGCTCTCAGCCCAGGTGAGAATTCAGTGAGATTACAAAGCATTTTGGGGAAGTGGAGCAAGGATTTCTGGGGATTGAAGTTCTGGATTCAAGTCCATTTTTACATGTGTATGGTTTGCATCAGCCAGTGGAGAGTTCCTAGTTACCTACATGAGTACAGCAGAGAAAACATAAACTAAGGAGCCTGATCACATATGCCCTAAGGCTGTCTCTGCCAATAACTGAGTATAATCTGGACTGCAGTGATACTCAGTTCCTTCATATGTTAAATGGCCCATAATATGACTTCCTCACAGGGTTATGTTAAATAGCAAAAAAGGTTGAAAGTGCTTTGAAATCTGCAAAGTGCCATTCTCATATAAATGGATTCGATCCAATTCTACACACATTTATCAAGCACCCACTCGATGCAAAGAATCGTGTGGGTGATAAGGATGCAAAGTTGAAAAGTGAAATGTCTCTTCTCTGTCCCTGATAAAATGGGAGAGATGTGACTTGTACATAGATAAATACAATATGGTGTTATTCAAATCTTGTAGTTGTGAAGTATAGATACTATTTGGGGTAAAAGTAATTTTAGAATGACCTAAAAGTAGCCAGGGGGCAGCTAGGTGGCATAGGAAATAGAACACTGCTCTTGGAATCAGGAAGATTGGTCTTCATGTGTTCAAATCTGGATTCAAATACTTGCTGGTTGTATGACTCTGGGCAAATTACTTAACCCTGTTTGCCTCAGTTCCTCTTTTGGAAAATGAGTTGGAGTAGAAAATGGCAAACCATTCCAGTCACACACACACACACACACACACACACACACACACACACAGAGGAAAGAGAAAAAGCAACAGCAAGTAAACAGGATTCAGAAAATGAGGGATAGACAGATACAGTAGCTATGCCTGTAGTCTCTGCTACTGGGGGGCGGGGGGGGGGGGGGGGGGGGAAGAGGGTTAAACTGTCCTGGATCAGAAATAAAGTCAAAGCTTCACTTCCAGCCTGTGTAAGATAGGGAAACCCAATCTAAAAAAAGACTGAAGTAAGAGATAAAAGGAAGCCAGAGGGAGGAAGAAAATAAGTAAAGTAAAGCATACAAATAGAATAAGGAATTAGAATTAATTGGCACCAAAGAATAGGAACTAAGAACAATGAATAAATTTGACTGCTAGGGAAAAAAACTCAGGTTGAGATAAAATTTCAAAAGATAAAGTTTGTTTTTTGTACCTACTTTTAAGTTTACATTGTAGAATTAATTCAACTGAATATCCTCTGAATCCCTCCTAACAGCAGAATTAGAGGGTTATTCTCGGACATAATTCAGATATGTGCCTGAAAGATGAAGGTTTCCCTTTTTTGGCTTGTATCTTAAGAGCAATTTCCCTTTCCAACCCTCACTGTATCCTCTGGGCCAGGATCCTAACCAAGGAGAGATGGGAGTAGTTCAGCAGGGATGACCCTGAGAGTCATCCAGTCATCCTGAAACTGGGACTTTATTTTAGTGTTTGCAAAACAAACAGGATACTGCATAATCTGAACACAACAGAATGACCAAAAAACAAAAGAAAAAAAACATATAAATGCCAAGAAGTCCATGTGAGGAAGAGCCTTCTAGGTTCCAACAAAAAACAAAGATTGTAATCATGACATTGGCCCCCCAAAAAAACACCAAAGGAAGTCACAGGGAGATTAAAGAAATACACTAAGAACTAAAAGTGAATTCCAGAGAAGGAATCTTGAAAGAAAGTTTGTATTGCAATCTAACATCCAGATGGCCTTGTCTTTTTTCAGGGAAACCCTCTTGGGGAAGGAAGTGAGTGGGAGGGAGGACTGAGAGATGCAACATTTCCAACAAGCACAGAGAGGGAAATGTGAATTTTAAACTGTCCTCCTGGGCTCTGCACTGCTTGAATCAGCAGGAGAGCTGAAGAAAGGAGAATGGTACCATTGTATGACTTCTACATGTGTGTGCTTTCTCTCTAGTACTGTTTACGCAACAGCCATAAAGAGTTAATTTGAAACTGGATTTGCCTCTTTTCTCATCTTTTTAATTGGATCCATTACTAAGTCCCCTCTTCTTTCTTCCTTTCAAAAACCTCTAGAGTTCATCCTTTCAGTTTCCATTTAGAAATACAAAATCTTGGAATTAGAAGTGAATTTCTTTAAGTCCAATGAAGACTCTCATCTGCAACATCCTTGATGAATCTACTGAAAAAGAGCACTAGATTTGGCATCAGAATACCTGGGTTTGATGTGACTATTATTTACTACTTAAGTGGTCTTGGGCAAGTCATTTTTCTGAACCTCAGTTTCCTCATCTATAAAAGGAAGGAGTCAGACTATATGGTCTGTGAGTTCCCTTCCAACTTTGGATTTATGCTCCTAAAAAGTCTTCTAATTTAAAAAGAATTAAATACCCCGTAAGGCTGATAATTCAAATTTATGGAATGGTCTATATATTTATTTAAAATCTGTCTTCTTATAAATGGTTCTGTTTCCCTCAGCCAAATAGAAGAGTCCCTAGGACTGCCCCTCAAATACTAGAAGATGATTATAGTGTTCCTCAAATCTTCTTTAGTCCAATACAAAAAGCATTAATTAGCTGCCAATAATAATGATGATGATGATGATAGCTAACATTTATATAGTAATAAGTACTTTACAATTTTTAGCTCACAGCCCTGGGATATAGATGCTGTTATTATTCTCATTTGCTAGATGGTGAAACTTGGGCAGATAAGAGTTAAATACCTTGCCCAGGATCTCACAGCTACTAAGTGTTTGAGGACAGATTTGAATTCAAGTCTTCCTGATTCCAATGCCAGTGTTCTGTCTACCATACCACCTCACTGCCTATGCAAAGCACTATGGAACGTGCTATGGACACAACAATAAGCCACTCCAAAATGAACAGCCTAAATTCTTTCAACCAAAGCCCATGTGGAAGTGAAACAGACACTGATTTTGGCTATAGATATATACATATACACATATATGTACATATATATGTATAATATTTTTAGAATATAAATTTCATAATTTATAAAATTCCTAGATGTACATAAAATGAAAACTATATGTAATATTTATGTTATGAATCAAATGTATACACTTTGAATATATATACACATACGTATGTGTATATATATATATGAGGGTATATATGTATATATATACACAGAGACACACAAACACACAGGTATCTCTTCCACATTGAGGCTATTAAGAGAATGGTATCAAAAAGTTTTCTGTGTGCGTGTGTTTTGCATCAGCCAGCAGAGAGTTTCTAGTTGACTACATGAATATGGTAGTTTTTTTTTTTTAATCAATGGTCTCTTGGGGTATAAACCTAGGTCAATGGTTGTGGAAATTTTAGTCATCTTATTTCTATAATTCCAAATTGGTTTCCAAAATTGTTATACTGATACACAGCTCTACCAACAGTGCACCAAACATTATCTTCTCACAACTCCTCGAGTATCAATGGTTCCTGTCTTTTGACTTTTTTTCCAATTTGTGGGTGGAAGGTGAAACTTTAGGGTTATTTTAATTTGCAGTTCTCTTATTAATGATTTGGAATAGACTTTCATGTGGTTCCTGATAATTTGCAAATATTTTGAACTGTCATATCTTTTGATCAATGATATGTTGGGAAATGCTTCTAGTTTTATAGACATATATAAATATAGATATAGGGGCAACTAAATGGTGCAGTGGATAGAATACCTGGTTGAGAGTCAGGAAGACTCTTTTCTCAAGTTCAAACCTGGTCTCAAATATTTACTAGCTGTGTGATTCAGGGCAAGTCACTTGACGCTGTTTGCCTCCATTCCCTCATCTGCAATATAACTGGAAAAAGAAATGGCAAACCACTGTAGGATCTTTACCAAGAAAACCCCAAATGGGGTCACACAGAGTTGATACAACTGAAATGACTGAACATCACTATACACACATATACATGTATATGTATATGTATACTGAGTGTACATATGTTAATTGTTTATGTGTTTTGGACACCAAACCTTAAGAGAAATTGGATACAAAGATTTTTTCCCATACATTCCTTCTACTGTTACATTAATTTTGACTATGCAGAAGCTTTTCAGTTTCATATAATCAAAATTACCTGTTTTATCTTTTGTAATTATCTTTATCTTCTTGTAATTCTCTTGTTTAGTTAAGGATATATCTCCTACTCATATCTGAGAGATGTATATGACCTACTTCTCTTCTAATTTTGTAGTATCATCTTTATTATTAAGGTTATGTATCCATTTAAAACATATTGTGGAGGGGTAACTGGGTAGCACAGTGTATAGAACACCAGGCCTGGAATCAGGAGAATCTGGGTTCAAATTTAGCTTCAGACAGCTCCCAACTGTTTGACTTGGGGCAAATCACTTAACCCCAATTGCCTAGCCTTTGCCACTATTCTTTCTTAGAATTGATAAGAAGACCCACTATTCTTTCTTAGAATTGATAAGAAGACAGAAAGTAAGGACTAAAATAAATAAAAATAAATTTTAAAAAATAATGTGTACTGTGGAATATGGTATTAGATATTGGTATAAATCTAATTTCTGCCAGACTCCTTTCCAGTTCTCCCAAAAGTTTTTTTTAATCAGAAAGAGTTTTTTCCTAGGTACTATATCAAACACAAGGTTATTGAATCCCATTGTTTCTGATCCCCTTTTGTTTCATTGATCTACTTCTCTATTTTTAAGCAACGGTTTTGATGACCTGAAATGGGTTTTTCAATTTAAGCTCAGAAACTTACATTTATTCATATTAAATTTCATCTTTGTTAGCTATAGTTTGTCATTCCAGATTGTCAAAATCCTTTAGACTCCCTATTTTATCATGTAATATATTAGGCATCCTTTTGAGATTTGTACCATTTGCATATTTAATAAGCATGCCAACTCTGCCTTCATCCAAGCCATTAATAAAAATGTCAAACAGAACTGGGCCAAGGACGTAGTCCTGGAGGACTCCACTAAGGATCTTCCTCCAAGTTGACATTGATCCAATCAACTAATTACCACTTGTTCAGTACAATCACCTGGTTGCAAACCCAACTGACTACATCATTCTGTCTAAAATATCTCTCCATTATTCAAAAGAATATTTTGAGAAAATGTCAAATATCTTGCTGAAATTCATATGTAGCATGTTCATAACATCCTCTAGTTTACTATTCCTAACATGATAAAGAAAAACATGAGGTCATTTTGCCATGACTTGTTTTTAATGAACTCATGTTAACTTTAATCATCATTTCTTCTTTTTCTAAGTGATCAAAGATCCTTTAATAATCTGCTATGGAAATTTGCTTAGAATTAAAAATCAAATGTGTTAAAAGGAGTTTCTTAATCTCTCCCTGTGTCTCTTGAAGAGGCAGAAAAGGAGGCAGGAATAAAAACATTTCTAAGTAAGAGTTAGCAGAGAGCTGAAGATGCCATTACCTAGGAGATGAGGATCATATATAAAGAGCACCAATTAGAGTTTAGGGGCTCCTTTTCTCTGACTCTCTAGAGAGCCGGAGTTCTGTGTCAATCTCTCTCAATCAAGAGGAACTGGCAGTTGACTTCTGACAGTTTGGATTGAGATACTGATTTAAGGAAGTAGTAGTAGATTAATGATCCTTGATTAGTTTAGGTAGGTAGTTAGGGAATATATTTCCAGATAGGAGTAGTGTAGTTAAGAGAGGCCTGTTCTGGCAGGTAAAAGAACATGCCCTCAAAGGCAGTTAGATTTAGGGTTTATTAGAAAATTTAGTTTAGGATTTGTATTTTAGGCAGAGCTGTATAATCTGATATACAATGTATGGGATTACCACCAAACTCTAAATCATAATCTGAATAAAAGTTATCTTCATTTGCTTATAGTTGTTATTGTTTTTCTGAGTGCGTGGTTAACCCAAATTTTTATCTGTGGGTCTTATTTAGGGGAACAAAATGTTACTGGATATGAATGAAGAATTGAAAAGTAGGAAGAAAACAAAATGGATCACATTTAGGAAATTACAAAATGTTTTTAAAGACTCTAGGGTTCTCCTTGGAACAAAGCTCCATCTTTTTAATTTTTTTTAACAATTGTGAGATTTAAAATGGTTGAGGTCTTAAACTGTAGTGGTTAAAATAGTGGAAGATATAAATTGTGATAGATATAAGAGAGGGTGAGTAAATTTGACCGCAGAAATATGTTTCACTACAGTATCTTGGGTTTTAAAATCAAATATAAGGTGGTTACCAGGTAAATATTCCCAATTATTCAAATACCCAAGTCAATTGGGTTTTATAGAGATTTTTAATTAACAATACAATGAGTAATCAAAGAAAGAGAGAGAGAGTAAGAAAGGAATAAGTATGAAGGGCCTCAAGCCAATATGGCCTAGACCTGAGTCTTAAAAGAAAAATCAGTCAGTTTTTTAACACTCACCACAAAGTCTGACTAAACAAGGATACTAGTGACACCAGACCAGCATCCTTCCTCAAAGAGTCTTCCAGCCAGAGATTGTTTCAAAGGGCCTCTCTCAAGAGCCTCCAGAGCTCCTACCCCAGAGGGACAGAGCCCCTCAGAGGAGCTCCTCAAGGAGCTCTCCTTCAGAATGAGATCCTCCAGAATGAGAATCAGAAATCGAGATTCTCGAATGAGATCCAAGCTCTTATTTTTAAGGGCAAAAATTTCCTCTGTCACCTCCCTTAAGTCCTTACATCTACCAATCACTGTAGATGTTTCTAAAGGACCGCCCATTTTGAATTCACAGCTGAGTAGTTTTAATCTCTTTAGTAAGTCAGGAAAAAATGCTGCTGTGTCGACAAATTTCATTAGAAAAAACCGCTGAATAAGTTATCACCCTTTTAGATTTAAGTAGTTTACAAGTTGCCCCACCTTTATAGATACTTAGTATCCCATTGTATCAATTCTAAAACAGTCATGACTCAAAGAACTTCCTGTCCCTTCCATAAGCATGGATCAAAGTACTTTCATTGTTTAGCAAGCCGTTTTCTGTCCTAAAGCAGTCTTAAGTAGGGTGGAGCAGGGACACTCCCAAGGCAAGGAGCCTTCACATTCAAGTAGAATTCTCACTATCTGCTAGGGAATTCTTCCAACATTCATGAGTCTGAGAAATTTTAAGGTTTACACAATATTCTTCTTATAGTACTAAATGACTGCAAATCGTGGAGCACAATAATTGCTACAGAATCAAAATCATGGCTCACTCTCCATTTTGCATATGCTTCCCTGATTTGATTTCAATTCTGCAGAACAAGTTCCCCCTCCCAGGATAAACACATCATTTCTACACTTAATCCCAAACTCCCATCTCAAGCCCTGATTGACAACGGCTTCCTCTTCTCTCTGATTAGATGGCTGGAGAATTCAGTACAAAACTCCTCCCAATGTCTTTGTTTTTATAGATAACAGAAACTGAGCTTTTCAGTCATTCCACTCGGTATCTACTATTCTATTTTGTTACAATTCCAAAGAATAATATCCTCTGGTGTCCCATTTCCCAATCCTTTCCTGCATCCTTTTGTATATTTTTCCCCATTGAGGATATAAGCTCTTTGAGGGCAAGGATTATGGGTTTCTAAATAAACTGTATCCCTAGCACTTAGCATAATCTCACATACTTAACACATGTTCACTGCATTGAACTGCAAAGGACCCAAAGAGCTTTGTTGGGGGTATAAATAGGTGGCAGTATATTATCAATGACAGATGTATGTATGCATAAGAAGTGATATAAAAGACATTCAAAAGATGTATTACTCATTCTCCAATTGATAAATGGGTAAGGAACATGAATAGGCAATTTTCAGATAAAGAAATCAAAACTATTAATAAGCACATGAAAAAGTGTTGGAAATCGTTTATAATCAGAGAAATGCAAATCAAAACACCTAGCAGATTGACTAACCTGACAGCAAAGGAAAGTAATGAATGTTGGAGGAGATGTGGCAAAATTGGGACATTAATACACTGCTGGTGGAGTTGTGAATTGATCCAACCATTCTGGGGGGCAATTTGGAACTATGCCTAAAGGGTGCTAAAAGATTGTCTGCCCTTGATTCAGCCATAGCACTGCTGGGTTTGTACCCCAAAGAGATAATAAGGAAAAATACATGTATAAGAATATCCATAAAATGAAAGCCAATTAAAAGAATGCCCTCTTTGATCCAGCCATACCACAAAAATACTTGTACAAGAATATTCATAGCAGTGCTCTTTGTGGTGGCAAAAAAATGGAAAATGAGGGGATGCCCTTCAATTGGGGAATGGCTGAACAAATTGTGGTAAAAGTTGGTGATGGAATACTATTGTGCTCAAAGGAATAATGAACTGGAGGAATTCCATGTGAACTGGAACGACCTCCAGGAATTGATGCAGAGTGAAAGGAGCAGAACCAGGAGAACATTGTACACAGAGACTGATACACTGTGGTACAATAGAATGTAATGGACTTCTCCATTAGTTGCAATGCAGTGATCCTGAACAACTCGGAGGGATTTACAAGAAAGAACACTATCCACATTCAGAGGAAAAACTGTGGGAGTTGAAACACAGAAGTAAAACAACTGCTTGATTACAAGGGTCGAGGGGGATATGGCTGGGAATGTAGACTCTAAATGTACATCCTAATGCAAACACCAACAACATGGAAATGGGTTCTGATCATGGACACATATAAAATCCAGTGGAATTGCATGTCAGTTATGGTAAGGGGTAGGAGGAGGGAAGGGAGGGAAAGAATATGATTCTTGTAACTAAGGAATAATTGACTAAATAAAATTTTCTAAAAAAAAAAAGAATAGAACTGAAAAAAAACAAGTAAAAAAAAGATGTATTACTGGAAAAAAGAGATAGGCAAGTCAAGTAAATTATAATGTAAAGGTGGTTTGGGGATGGGATTAGATGTTTAAATGTAGGCCAGTATCAGAAGAATAACTCTGGGAAGGCCAGCTGTGGGCTGACAGGCCCACTCAAAGCAAAGCCTCTCCTCAGGTAACAAACACAGGCCAGGTTATATCAAAAAAGGGGATTTGGATAATTCTAATCTAATATAAACTACCTAAAACCCCTCCAGATCCTAATGTCCTGTAACCAGGAGTCTTCTTGAATTCAAGCTACTCTGAACTAACCAGCTGTCTAAATACCCAAAACCCTAATATAACTAGACCTTCACTAACCAAAACCAACCCCCCTTTTTGTGGTATTATAGGTAGTGGGTTTGGCAGTTAGGCAGGGCAGGACCCAGGATGAGGTCCTGAACCCAAAAGAATCTCAGACCAAATCTTACAGACAGATGGCCCAGACAGTTCAGGATCACACCAGGAAGCTCCGAAGATATCAAGCAGAGAAGTAGGCATGATGGATAAGGCCAGACAGAAAACAGCCAGCAAGGGAAGACAGCCAGTCCCCTCCAGGTAAACCAGAAAGATAGATCCAGCACAATCCCAACTGTCTCTTAGCAACAGCTTAACTCCCCCTTGCAGAATTCCAGAATTCCTTACTCTGCTGTCCCATGCCTCTGCCCTCTGCAAACACGCACTTTCCTCCTTAACTTTTCCTTATAACAAAATACAATAATGGATGATCATATGTGTTGATACCTTCATAATGTTAAAAACTAGAGTAAAGCCCTTGATGCATTAGATTCATTCTCCTTGGGTAGAATTTATGGTGAGACACAGACGAAAGTCCCACAGGATGAGAAGGTATGTACAGTTTGTAATCTGTAGCAATGGAGGGAGAACTCATATTTGATCTCATAGATCCATAGAATCCCTGAAGTATTAGTTGCTTACCATGCCCATACCTCCCAACTCTTTTTGTCATCATAATAAATAGGCCCGAACCTTTTGTGTTGTCTACAAGTCCTTGACTTATTTTGGTTCTTGATTCTGAGTCATATTTTTCAACATATTTTTCCACTATCTTACCCTTGGCCTGCCTTTGCATTGGAGTACCAAACATTAAGTACATATTGTCCTAATATGGAATTTCCCTCCTGCATTTCTCATAGAATTTCTCTATCTCTTTGTCCTTTACAACAGATATAGAATATCTTCATGGTGGTCTCTTTACTTATACTTCTTGTGAGCATTGCAAGAAATCATATTTCTTGTAGTCACTGGGCACAAACTAAGGATAATCCTACCAACTCTTTCATTTGCTTCTCTAGAAAGAGTCTGAGTTAACTTGTCATTGGGCAACAGCTACCTTATATGGTCTGATTTGATTTATAATGAGAATGTCAATATTGTCACAGTTCAGTTTCTATAGTAACATGTTGGCTCATGTAATAGAAGGATTGAGAAGGGAAACAATAGGAATGGAAGGAGAGAGGGTGAAAAGCTTCTTCTTCCCCTCTCTTTCTCTGGGAGAGAGGTAGCCAACTCTTGTCCCTCTGACAGAGGGAATATATCTCCTCAGAGAAAAGTTCTGGGAGATGGAGGACAAGAATTGGAGAGATTAGCTTTGGTAAGATGACCCACTGCCTACCCTTTGGTCCCAGCTATTGTTGAGCGGCAGGATGGATTCTTCTGCCTCTGGTCTCCTTAGGGACACCCACTGTCACTTCTCTTTAGAAAACGGGTCACCCCACTATCGAGAAGAGATGTTGTTCCTTGGGTTAGGCAGTTTGGATCACTGGGATACTGAGATAACCTTTCCCTTTTGGGAAGAGATGTGATTCTCCCCAAATCTTCTGTCCCCTTTCCTAGTATCAGAAACCAGCCAGACCTAATTCTAAAGTAGTAACAATTTATTTGGGTTCACACAGGGAAGGAGAGGTAAGGGTGTTGGGCAAGGAAAGTGGGGAGTAGGAAACCCTAACACATCTCCTCTGGTAGTCTGCCCCCCCCCAAATTCTCAGGGTTCAAGTTTGAGTACCTTGACCCCTCTTCCAGCCATCTGCTTATTGGTCCCTATTCCTCAGCTAACTAGCTTTTAATTCAGGAGTCCAGGAACAGGTCAGGGAGAAATGTAGGAGATCTTGACAGCAGATTTCTCTGTAGATGTCTTCCTTTCAAAGTCCTTCTCTACAGTATTCACAGATGACTCTGTGCTGTTGTTAAGAATGAGGAAGAGGTGTCCAGGGGTTCACAGGGAAAGCTGTTGATCCCCAGAGAGATCCAGCTTCTTCCCAGCTTGGGAGGTTTGTCTCCTTCCTCCCACTCTCAGCTGAAGAAGTAGTGACCCAGTTACAGTTGGAGCACTCCCATCCCCCTTCTGTTTTCTGACTGGAATTCTTGAGGGATTTTTTCTTCTTTGTACTTCCCCTGTGCTTTGGATTAATTTCTCCCTTAGACTCACTATACTGGATAAGAATCTCACATTCATAGTAGTAACATAATTAAATGTCAATAGGCAAAAAACTATGATTTTTAGGAGTCTTAACTTTCCTTTTCACCTACTAGTCACATCACTGCAAAAGCAAAAGGCTCACATAGGACCGAAGGGCATTTGTTTCATGGGTTGCCATAGCTGACAAATTCATCTCCTAGTAGGCATCCTAATAGTAATAAGACTCTGTTCTTAGCCTGATTCTCATACTGCAGACATAAACTGGCCACCTGACTTACTCAAGCACTTTGTAACATGATAGAACCTGCCAGAAGTCTTTAATCATAGCCTTCAAGAATGCAGTCACCTGTCTATAATGAGGTATCAGAGTTGTTCATCCTTTGCTTTGTTGAGGGCCAATACCATCACAGGATAATGTCTTGATTTGCAAATGAATTGGATTTAAGTGAGGCAGAGTTACACAAAGTCATCAGTCTCACTCTCTCTTCCAGAGTCATCAAAATCCAGTGGCAAAACAAAAGTCAGGACAACTGGCAATGACCTGGCATATAGTGGATGACCTTGGCATTTTCAGTATCTGACCAACTCTAAGCACTCTAAAGCACTTGCTCCAGCCACTTTCAGAGCTGTTGGAACAAATTATTCTCATCTGTCCATTCCATTGGGGAAAGTCTCCACATGCTTGGGATAGACATACCCCTAATTCACTGATGTATTTGAGGCCTGTCAGTTACCCTGAACCTGGTTTAGCCTCTCTGGTGAGATGGTTTTATTGCGTTGTAGCTTTGGCACATGCAGTAGGTGACAGGTGGATACCAAAGGCATGTGGCAGGCTCTCATTTCAGCAGTCCTAATCCTTCCTTAATACCTATACACTCCTGTTGGTTTTTCCAGAAGTATCAGAGTTCAACTTTTGTAGAGGCAAATTCTTTAAACATGTCTTTTAAATATATAAAACTAACCTTTCAGGAATCATCTCGCTCCCAATTTAAGAATTAGCAAAAATAATTAAAACAAGGGTTTGTAACTTGACTCAGTGGATAGATTTCAGGAGATCTCTCAAATGGGTGGGAAACTGCATATGTTTAAATATAATTGGTTTTCATTGTAATCCCTTGTGTTTTTATGCATTTATATGTTATTTCCTAGATTCATCAGACTGTGAACACATCCATGAAAAAAATAGTTAAGAACCTCAGAATTATTTAAGAGAAAAGAAAAGAAAAAAAAAGAAAGGAGGAAAGAGAAAGAAAAGAAAAGAAAAGGATAAGTAATGAGGCTGGGAAGGAATAGATAATCATTAATCATGAAATTTCATATTTATAGAAAATCTTTTTTATAGATCAATCTGGTAAAGTTATAAAAGTTATCATAGATTTAATTCAACAATTCTATCATAAGGAATATATCCTGTGTGGAAAATTAGTTTTGAATTGGAATTTTTTTTTTGAGAAATGGTCCCCCTTTGGTCCCCAAGAACAGTCTGATTTTAAAACTACAAAATCATCTTCCTAGGCTATGAAACTGAGTTGGGTCCCACAGGGTTAATGACACATCTTTGGGTTGACTTTTGTTACAGGGAGTGTGGAGATCTGCTCCTTTATTTATCTGTAAATAAAGACTTTACCAGATAATGAGGTCTTCTAGGCTTCCCTAAGTTGGGAAGTATGTGCTGTGTAGCCTCCTGACAAGTTTCTAGGGGTCCTTAGTACCTTCTCCTTCCTGTGATGGAGTTTCAATTTCTGGTTCTACTTACTACATGACTATTCTCCAATCAGAGATGTTCTGGGGAGGGACTTGGTGATAACATCACAAGGAATATATATTGACTTGTTTTACAAGAAGTCAGTCTTTGTTTTTTGCCTAGCTGCTCCCTTTATACCTTCTCTGTGGCACACCCCTGCCTAGCAGTTAATTTTGCTCATGTTTAAGCCTCTGCTCTCTCTCTTTCTCTCTGCCAGCCTGACTGCCTGGCTCCAATTCTGTGGCATCTATTTGGACCATGAGGGAGTCCAATGGCTAGTTAGATTTTCTTGAGTGGTAGATTAATAAATTAATACTTTGAAACTAAAAATGCTTCTTTCAATGAATTTCATTTGTTACAATCTGAAAATGGTATTGAAAATAAAATGAGTGCTATCACTTCTAAAGATTTGCATAACAGAATTATTTATTACTGTAATAAACTCAGAACAACCAAAATGGTCAACAGTAGGGGAACAGTCAGATAAATTATGCTATATTCATGTAATTGAATGTTATAATGCAATTAAAACTAAGTATGAGGAAAACAATGAAATTTAGAAAGTCCTTTATGAAATAATGCAAAGTGGGAGAAAAAAGAACTGGAAGAATGGAGTACAGATTAACAACCATTTGATAAAAAATATGAATGAGAATGGACAAACAAATAATCCTGATGAGGATTTAGGAGTGACTGAAAATTAAGATAATTTAAGTGTTAAAATTAATAAACTTATATGTAAATAGTTACTAAGCAAGCTTAGCTGGGTCTATTGATATTCAAAGATTTATTTAAAATAAATGTTGGGAAGGGAAATTGATAAGAAAATTTCTGATCAATTAGTTTGTCCCCAGAACAATCAATGAACTCCCATAAGTAAGAGATCAAGTAATAAGAAAAAACAAAATGGTACAGTATTGAACAAAATGGGAAGGAATTCATCAAGCAAGCTTCATGGAATAAAAAGGTGGCAAGCCATTAATTGGCTAAAGATACAACCATGATGCTAGAGGTCTTTTCAAAATTAAGGTAAATTTTCACTTGGTACTCAGTAGAGTCGGGAGATAATATTGAGGAGAACCTCTGAAGGAGAAAAGGGGGATAGCTATGAAGGAGGACTGTGTCCCTTAAAAGAATTTTCTTTGCATTTTTTGGCCATGAGAAGATATCTTTCTTTCTTCTTTCCCCCAATAATCACTGTATGTAGTAGTGGTACTTCTATCTGGTAGAAGACACCAGAGAATGGAGTCAGGAGGTGACTTTGAGGGGTCTAATCTCTGGCAGTAGAGAAAAAAAGTTTTCCTTGACTATTGGGAATTGAGATACAGAGATGAAAAGGAATAGAAAGCCCAGATGAGTGACCTTCTCATAAGAGATAAATTACCTAGGGAAAACAACACAAGAACATTATGAGATGAGAAAGGACACTGAAGTCTTTAGGTGCCAGAGGTATGAGTAGCCTTAGTCACATATTTTTTCTTGAGTGTATGGATCTCTATTAGTACACTCAAAATATGTGTGTGCCCCTCTTCCCACTAATGTTGTCTGTGATTATGGGTGAGTATAACTCAGTTTTATGGAGAGGTGGGGATATTTTGTTACAATTGCTCTTGCACAGTGATCTCAGTAATTGCCTTTGCCTTGAATCAATTATGCCTCCTAAATGACTATTAAAGGTAAATTCACTGGTGTGGGCTTGTTAGTTATATTTTTAGAAGTTCAGACCTGGTGGTGGTGGTGAGTACTTGAAATCAAGTAAAGTCATCCTTCTGAAGACCCAATCTGCAAGTGCAAATTTGGAAGGGGGACTAAGTAGCTCTATAAAGTATAGATTTAAATTTAGGTTTTGACTCAATATAAGAGTTATAAAAGTAATATTGTGGTTGCTGATTTTTAAATATTATCCCTTAAGTCAAAATGACTGTAAGCAGTCTTTATTTACAAAGAGGTGGAAAGGTTGAAAGTGGAAAATGTAGATAAAGAGATAGCTTCTTAACAAGCCAACCAACCCTAAAAGCTTCTCCAGAGAAGTGAAATCAGGTTCAGCACCCTGGCAGAAGGCTTTCTCAGGTCTTGTTCTCTGTGTGGGGTCTTCAGCCAGAAGTCCACCAACGCAACCTCCTCTATAGCCTGAGCCACTTACCCAGAAAGCCAACACAGAATCCAGGGAAAGAGTCTCCTCCAAAGCCAAGACAGGAATCTCAGCCAATTTCTCCAAATGCCAGGAAAGAATGGTAGAAGGCCATGTTAGTCTCTTCTTTTATGCTCCTTTTTCCACGTCATTTCCTCTCTCTCCCCCTTCTTCACAGAAACCAATTACAGTCCTTCATTTTGCTTAGTCCTACTGAGCGCTGGGCAGTTTCCTTTGGAGGTGAGAGTTTTTGACTTGTGAACTTTCTTACTTAAGTGTTAAGTAAAGGTATTTTGAGTTCTTGACTGAGTTAAAAGTTGCTGATTGATTTCATTAAAATAGACAGATAATTCAATCTTCACAAAGGGAATATTACATAAATATCTGAGTTCATAGATAAGCCTACTATTCAATCAAATTAAATTGTTTCTTCCTCATATGAACCAATAATTTGATGAGAATCTTAACCTATAGGGCTTCTCATCCCTCTTAAATTGGTTTCCTTTTCAAATCCTATGCCTATCTTATCTCTGAACTCCCTGAAGCAGACTCTCAGGATGCATGCATAAGTATGCTCAGTTTTCCTTTACTTTCTACCAAAACTTTAAATAGTATGACTGGGGCTTCCATTTCTGGCAACCAGGATGGCAGAGTAAGGAATATTTTGAGTATGCCCAAACCTACTGAACAACCACAACAGGAGGAAAAAAGAATACCTCAAAACAAATTTTGAAGCAACATAACCAGTATAAGACAGAGTGAAACATAGTTTTAGCCAAAGAAAACAGAGAGTCAGGAAGAGAGAATCATCTCAGTAGGGTAAGAGATAAAAGAGTGGAGCCAACAATAGCATGTGGAACAGCTTGGTGTGGGGGAAATGCTGAAGAGCTTAAGGATTAGCCCAGTGCAAGTACACAGGTAGGGAAACCTCAGCAGAAAGAATAATCCTGGTGCTTAAAACACCAGGGAAGCTGGCAGCCAAGGAGTGGAATCCAAGTAAATCCATTACACATGGCACCCTGAGGAAACCCATGGGCAGCACTCCCTCAACCCCAGAAGTGGAGTTGAGCCTGTATTTTCATAAAATCCAAGATTTAAATTTTGTTCGAGATAGATCTTCAGAGAAGAAGCTTGCTAATTAACTGAATCCAGAGAAGGAACTGTTTGCAGAAAGATACCTAAACCCTTATACTACAGGAAGATCCAGAATAAACCTTGAGGTGCGGTTGATTGAACTGAAGGTTGATTGAACATTTATTTTGAATGTACACTCTTATGCCAAAGGGGACTGCCCTAATTGGCTTTTCTCAATGTGCCCAGCAAAACATTGGTTTTGCTGTGTCTCTATCCTCTATTTCCCCTTATCTACAACTATTATAGTTTTCCTCTTAAAGTGTAAAATTTTGTATACACCTGCAGCTAGAAATTTTTGGGGTGCAGGACACTTATATTTAGTGATCAATTGGGAAGACTAGTCCCCCAATCATCATCAGGGGGGATTGTGATTTTTAAATTTTCTCCATCTTGCTTGGTCTAGCACCTAAGAATGTGCACACCCACACTACACCGGCATATGCTAGCTAATGACAAATCAGAAACAACTAACTGCCCCCCTGAGCTGTCCTAAGCCAAGCTTGAGCCATCATTGGCACGTATGAGGCACAGGAAGTGAGGTAGAGAACAGCCTCTGGAGTTCGTTCACTTCCTGTGGACAGGGCTAGGCACCATTTTGATTCTGGAGCTCGATCTAGGAGGAGGCCCGCAGACAACTTTCCTTCAAATCGGTCACGTGAGTGAAAGAACTGATTTCCTTCCTTGCCTTGGCCCTCCAAGGCCTAAAACTCCCTCTGGCTCTGCCAGAAGATTGAGTTAACCTCTTCCTTCTCTCCCCCTTCCCATCTCTCCCTCTTTCTCTCCCTCTAATAATTTCTTACTTCCTTTGTAATTAAATTACCATAAAACTCCATTCTGACGAGTGTTTCATTAGGATTTTCATAAGTGAAATCCTTGGTGACCAATAATTAATATAATCAATCTTTAAAAGTAATTTCAAATATCACAATTTTTACAAGCCTTAACATATAAGCAAGATCATGAATAAAGCCCCCCAACATGAATGAAAGACAAAATAAAGGCCTGACATTGGAAAACCAAAATGCAAGCTCAGAAGAGGGCAGTTATACCAAAATTGAAATGTGTGAACCCTCAAAGGGAAATGTGAAAAGACATCAAGCCCAAAATTAACTGGAAGAGCTCCAAAAGAAGATCAGAAAACAAATAATTAGACTTCCAGGCTTAGATGTTTGTAGAATAGAAGCAAGGGTCTTCTTCTCACAAACGACCAATATAAAGTATCTCAAAAGGACAAAAATGAAAATCAGATGAGCAAAGGGGCTCTACTGGGTACAGCCTTGAAGGTAGGCAGTGTTTGGGCATTTCCACACTATAGGGGGGTAAAATTATACCAACCAAAGTGTGAGCTGATCACTCCTCCCCCACTCCATCTACAGTGCCAGAGTCAGAGCGAGCATGGAGCAATCTCTAGGTTTGGGGGGTGGGGGAGGCTGGCTGAGGACACTACAGACTTACACCTGAGGGGAGCAAGACTTGGGACCCCAGGAGGCTGAGGAAAGCAGAGCTTGAGCACAGAGATACAGCAGAGAGGAGCTGCCCACATCAGACAGATGGAGACTGAAAAATAATGTGGGTTTTTAAAGTAATAATCAATAACTAAATATTATATTTTATAAAATTTTATTAATAATAACTAGGTCAAAAGAACTACCTGACTTAAACCCAGTCACAGGTCCAAGAGAGGAAGAGGGATAAGTTACAGTCAGTTAAATACAATCACACAAAATGCTGGGACAAAGGAAAAGGAAATTTTGGGACATACTAAGGGACTTCTGGGGCATGAAGTCCAAAGGCTCAAAATCTCCATTTATACAATAGCCTCAGAGCAAAAACTGCTCTGTACAAAGAGAACTGTCTACCCTCATCACTCAGACTTCTGGCTGAGAAGGGAAGAAAAAACTAACAGCAATGGCCACCAACATCCAAGAACTAAAATCTACAACTACCAAAAAAAAAAAAAGAAGAAGCCTCTGACCCTGGATAACTTCTATGTTGAAAAATAGCAGACTGCAGAGGAGACAGCAGAGCGTGAAAAATAAGCAAACACATCCAAACCTTACCCCCTCCCCCAATATAAATTGGTCACAAGCTCTTGAGGAACTAAAAAAAAAGGAATTCAAGGACCAAGAATGATGGAAGAAACTTGGCAAGAAAAGTGGGAAATAGTTTGAAAGGAAAATAACAGTTTAAAAGACAGAATCTCCCACTTGGAAAAAGAAGCCCAGAAATCAAATGAAATGATAAGCAAATTGGAGACCAGAACTGATCTTCTGGAAGCCATGAAAAGCAGGATAGACCAAACTGAAAAGGAAAATCAAAAGATCATAGCTGAAAACCAGTCTTTAAAGATTTAGAATTGGGCAAGTAATGACAGCTAATGACAAGACAGCAAGAATTAATAATGATTTAACCATTTATTGTTCTTTTTGTTTTATGTCTATTCATTTTACCTCCTTAGGTAGATTGTAAGATCTTGTAAAGTAGGGATCGTATCTTATATAACTTTATATTCTCAGTCTATAGCATAAATCCTAATGTTAGACTTAAATCAGTATTTAATAAGCTTAAACAATGTTGTTAATTGACTGGTGTATACATATGTACATATATGTGCATACATAATATATTACATGTATACAAATATAAACATATACATGTGTGAATATATGTATCCCTAACTAATTTACATACTCCTAAAAAGAAAAAAAAACAGAATTCACAGAACTTTAGACTTGGAGGGAATCATAGAGATCATCTAGTCCTGCATTTTGATTTTTCAAGTGAGAAAAATGAGGTGGGGCAGCTGGGTAGCTCAGTGGATTGAGAGCCAGACCTAGAGATGGGAGGTCCTGGGTTCAAATCTGACCTCAGATACTTCCCAGCTGTGTGACCCTGGGCAAATCACTTAACCCCATTGCCTAGCCCTGACCACTCTTCTGCCTTAGAACTAATACACAGTATTGATTCCAAGACTGAAGGTGAGGGTTAAAAAAAAAAAGAAAGAAAAGAAAGAAAGAAAAATGAGACTGAGGAAGGTGCAACAAGCCTTTGAATACACATCCCCTGACTTCAAAGGACTCTGTCCTTTCCATTTCCACAGGCTACCTTCTTTGTGCTCTACTTTTTTATTCAATTCATATGGAATGTTCAAATCAAGACTGGTAGTTAATAAAGTGTTTTGAATGATTCCTCAAATAAAAGAGAAAAGACTGGAGCTGTAAATAATACCTATAATGTTAAGGACAAATGAGGAGTCAATGTTTATGTAAGTATAACAATTATTATTTATATTATTAGCAAAGTTGTGCTTCAGCTTGTGGCTGAAACTCCATGTTCATGTTAAACCTGTCACTCCCAAACCACAGCAAAGAATCATCTCTCAGCAAACATCTATTTTATTCAAGGCTGACCTTAATTAAAACACAAAAAATAGGCGACTATCATGGTGTGACCTAAAAACCCAGGAAGATTACTCTGATCAAAAGTATGATGTCCAAATTCTACCACTTGAAAAATGAGTCTAAAAGGAGTTAAATCCCTGTTCTGCCATTTGACTAAGTTATGTATCTCTTGGCAATTTTCTTAACCTTTTTAGGTTTTCTGCTTAATTTGTCATATGCAGATAATTTATTCCACAGTTATTGCTGAGAAAGAGCATTGTAAACTATCAAGAATCCTAGCTTTTCAAATCTGGCCTCAGACACTTCCTAGCTTTGTGACCCTGGGCAGGTCACTTGCCTAACCCTTGCCACTCTTTTGCCTTGGAACCAATACCCAATATTGATTCCAGTATGGAAGGTAAGGGTTAAAAAAAAAAAAAGAATCCTAGCTACATCGTTCTAGGAAACAAAAATGTTATTTCAACTGAAGGTGGAAAAGACCCTTTTCAACCCTGGTATGATGGTAATGGTGGCCTCCACTCAAAAAGGACTCATAGCTAGGTTAATACTGGGCCCCTTGCTACCTGAGCATCAAAAGGTTTTAAGAGCCAGTACCAGAATTGAAGTCTTTTGGCTTACGTCATAATAACTCTTTCTAATATATAACAGTGAAACTTCGGCATATTTAGCATTTCCTCCTCTTTCTAGTCCAATGCAAATAATATTGGAAATGGTTACATGTTTAGTCCCTATAATGTTAGTGTGAAATGAGTTTTTGGAGGCTTTTTCTGTAATACAAGAAGAACAGAAGGCCACAGGAGATCATTGGCTATGAGCTGGGTTGACGATTTCAACAAAAGCATCCTTCTTTCCACAACAGTTGAATGAAATAAATACTTTCTATTTTTTTCTCTCAGCCCTGGAGATTTACTTTCCCTTCAGGGAGACCTTCCTTGCATCTTCCCAATTACCTCTGAACTACGTTTTTCAATCTCCTTAGCAGGTCATGTGCTTCCTCTGTCCATCTAGGTAGTCACAGAAATCACACATCTCAGCATTAGAAGGGATCACATCCAGTCAAGATCTTCAGTCTAGGTAAGTTATAAGTAAGATCCCATCCAAATCCAGATGAGGAAGTTATAATTGTCCCCATTTTACACAACCCACCTGCTGACAGGGAGGTGATGGACTTAAAATGCAGAATGAGATATTTTTGGATGAGATCACTCTGTGAATTTGTTTTGCTGGAATTTACATATTTGTAATGGGAGTTTTGGTTTTCTTTCTTTTCTCTTGTTCATTTCAGGGAATAGTGGAAAGGAGAAGTAATTAAATACTCATTAAAAGCAAAAATTTTAAAGTAACAATTTCCCCTATCTTATAGAAAAATCATTGAGGTCCAAAAATGTAAGGATCTTGGAACTTTAAAGAAAACTTAGAGGGCAAATATCCTTGTTTTATAGATATGAAGAACAAGATGCAAGGAGAAATTTTTTTCAAGGTGACTAAGCTCATAAGTATCATTTGACCCTGTTACCTACTTAAACAGAGTTAAATGAGGTATTATTTTTGTTCACTTGCTGTAATGTAGACTAATCTAATACAGATCAGAACAGAAGGATTTTTAGATAGGCACTTTAGATAGAATTCTCCCTGTGCACCAGAGAAAACCCAAGGGAAATAAGATATATCTCTGGGGAGCTTAAGCTCCTGCACATCTGAGCTGACAAACATAAGGAATAGGGAAAACAGAAGGTGTTAGGTAAATCGATCCTCAAAACTTTTCCTATAGTAAGATAACACATGGGAAAAAATAAGAAGCTAACCTGTTAATCAGTTGATCACAAATGTATTTATTAAGTTCCTATTTTGCTAAGGACTGTGAATATAGAGACAAAAATAAATTATAATAATAAGAGGTAAAGGTTGTCCTACCAAACTCTTTTTATTAAACAAATATGGTACTGATACCTAAACTGGGAAGAACAAAAACAAAGAAAGAAAATTATAGACCAATTTCAGTAATGAATGTGGATACAAAAATCCTCAATAAAATACTAGATAGGACAGTACCAGATCTTAAACTGTACTAAAAAGCAATAAAATAGACTTGAGGTAAATGACCTCAGCAATCTTGTGTTCAATAAACCCAAAGATCCCAGCTTTGGGGATTAGAACTCACCATATGACAAAAACTGCTGGAAAAATTGGAAAATAGTTTAGAAAAAATTAAGTTTAGTTCAATATCTCATACCCTATACCAAGATAAAGTCAAAATAGGTACATGATTTAAACATAAAGAGTAATATGATAAGTAAATTAGGTGAAAACATGAAATAGTAACCTGTCAGATCTATGGTAAAGGAAAGAATTTAAGACCAAGCAAGAAATAGAGAACATTACAGGATGTGAAATAAATAACTTTTATTATATTAGATTTTAAAGGTTTTATACAAACAAAACCAATGCAACCAAATTTGGAAGGGAAACAACAAACTAGGGGAAATTTTATAACAAAATTCTCTTACAAAGGTCTAATTTCTCAAATATACAAAGAACTAAGTCAAATTTATAAGAAATCAAATCATTCCCCATTTGAAAAATGGTCAAGAGATAAGAATAGGCAATGTTCAGTTGAAGAGATCAAAACTATCAATAATCATATGAAAAAATGTTCTAAATCCCTCCTGATTAGAGAAATGCAAATCAAAACAATTCTGAGGTACCACCTTACACCTAGCAAACTGACTGATATGACAAACAGTAAAGGAAATAATAAATATTGGAGGGGATATGGCAAAATTGGGACACTCATATATTGTTGATGGAGTTGTGAACTGATCCAACCTTTCTGGGAAGGCAATTTGGAATTGTGTCCAAAGGGCATTAAAGACTGCATATCCTTTGATACAGCAATACCACTACTGGGTTTATATCCCAAAGAGATTTTTAAAAATGGGAAATGTCCTGTTTGTACAAAAATATTTATAGCTGTGTTTTTTGTGATGTCAAAAATATTGGAAAATGAAGGAATATCCCTTGATTACAGAATGGCTGAACAAATTGTGATATATGATGGTGATGGAATACTATTGTGCTATAAGGAATGATGAACTGTTTGATTTTTATAAGAACTAAAAAGACCTTCATGAAATGGAGTGAAATGAGCAGAACCAGGAGAACATTATGCACAGTAATTGAAACATTGTGGAATGATCAAATGTAATTGACTTTGCTACTAAAAGCAATGCAAAGATCCAGTACAAACCTGAGGGACTTATGAGAAAGAGTACTATTCACATCTAGAGAAAGTATTGTGAGAGTAGAAATGAAGAAGAAAACATGGCATCACTTGTTTATATGGGTTTAGGATTTGGGGGTTTGGTTTTAAAAGATTACTCTATTAGAAAAATTAATAATATGGAAATGGGACTTGAGTAATAATATATATAAACCCCAGTGAAATTCAAGTTCATTCAATTTTATAAGTACTATATTCTAAACAATGTGCTATGCATTGGGTATACAAAAATAGTTCCCCAATCCCTCCCATACACGCCTCTTTACAAGCCTTCAATCAGAGAGAGACTGGATAACCACTTGTCAGGTATATTGTGATGGGAGGATTAATTTTATATATGAACTCAACTAAAACTGATATGCAAAATTCAAAAGGTCCCACAAATTTCCTAAGTGGAACAAGATAAAAGCGTAAGTGGGAAATGTTTAATAAAATAAAAATATCTACCGCAAAATATCACAAAGATAATACATTATGACAAAGTGGGATTTATACCGAGAATACAGAGCTGTTTTAATATAAGGAAAACCATGAAGATAATTGATTATATCAATAACAAGATTTTAAAAAATATATGATTGTATCAATCAAAACAGAAAAAGCTTTTGAAAAATTCAACTACAATTCCTATTAAAAATACTTGAAAGCATAGGCATTTCTTAAAATGCTAAGAAGCATCAAGCTAAAACCATCATTAAGCATTCTCTATAACAGGGATAAGCTAGAAGCCTTAACAATAAGATCAGGAGTAAAGTGAGGATGCTCATTATCACCACTATTATTTAATACTGTACTAGAAATGCTAGTAATAGGAAGCAACTGTGTTGCTCAGTGGATTGAGAGCCAAACCCAGAGACAGGAGGTCCTGGGTTCAAATCTGACCTCAGACACTTCCTAGCTGTGTGGCCCTGGGCAAGTCACTTAACCCCCATTGCCCAGTCCTTACCACTCTTCTGCCTTGGAATCAATATACATTCTAAGATGAAAGGTAAGGGTTAAAAAAAAAAAGAAATGCTAGTAATAGTAATAAGAGAAGCAAAAGAAATTGAAGGATTTGAAATAGGTAAGGAAGAAATAAAATTATCTCTTTTTGCAGACTATATGATGGTGTTCTTGGAAAATCCTAGAGACTCAAAAAGTTAGTTGATATAATTAAAAATTTTAGTAAAGTACCTGGATATAAAATGAACCTCATAAATCATCACCATTTCTATATATTACTAACAAAACCCTAGAGGAAGATAGTAAGAGATACTTGTTTAAAATAACATAGATAATATTAAGTACCTGGAAATATACCTGGCAAGACAAACCTAGGAACTATATCAACATAATTACAAACCACTTTTTATACAAATGAAGTCATAGTTTAAAAATTGAAGAAATGTCAATTGTTCATGGGTGGTCTGAGCCCATATAATAAAAATGACAATTCTACATAAAGTAATCTACTTATTTGGTGCCATGCCAATTAAACTACTAAAACAATATTCTATTGAGCTAGGAAAAATAATTCATTTGGAAGAAGAGAAGGCCACTAATATCAAGGAATTAATGGGAAAAAAATGTAAAGAAAGGAGGTCTGGCAGCTACCAGATCTTAAATTGTATTATAAGGTAGTAATTATCAAAATTCTTGTACTGGCAAAGAAACAGAATGGTGAGTCAGTGGGGTAGAGTAGGTATACAATACACAGTAGTAAATGACTATAGTAACCTCATGTTTGATAAACACAAAGATCTAAGCTCTGGGAATAAGAACTCACTATTTGATCAAATTTTTAGGAAAACTGGAAAGCAAGCTAGGTATAGACCATTTACCAAGATAAGGTCAAAATAGAGACTTAAAGGGAAATGTCATAAGTGAATTAAGAGAACATGAAATATATTACCTTTAAGATTTATGGATAAAAATGTTTAAATAAGCAAGAGATAGAGAGCATTGTGGAATGTAAAATGGATAAATCTGAGTACATTAAATTAATCATTTTCTGTACAAATAAAGATTAGAAGGGAAGAAGAAAGTTGGAAAGAAATGTTTGTTGCCAGATTCTTGGGGGGGAAAATAACTCCTTATCTCAAAGAACTAAAGCAAATTTATAAGACTAAAGAGTAATTCCCCAATTGATAAATGGTCAAAGGATATGAATAGGCAGTTTCTATAAGAAATCCAAAGCTACATGAAAAAAAATGCTCTTAAATAATTATTGAGTTGTTGAGTTATCTTAGTTATATTCAACTCTTTATAATCATATTTGGAGTTTTCTTGGAAAAGATACTTGAGTGGTTTACCATTTCCTTCTACAACTTATTTCACAAGTGAGAAAACTGAGGTAAACAAGGTTAAGTGACTTGACCAGGATCACACAGCTAATAAGTGTCTGAGGTCAGATTTGAACTTAGGTTTTTTTAAGAGTAGGTTCATTGAAGTCCAGTTGCATTTCCCTCTGTCATAGAGGATAAAGCTAAAACTAAATCAGTCAAAAGAGCATTCCTCAGGGCATAAGGTTTTTATGAGTGGGGGCCCTTTAGGACTGTGGAATAGACAGAGTTCCAAGGTCTATATTGGAAGCCTTAACCTTTATCGTGAAGGTCACTAAAACTGGAGGGATCCATGCAAATGTGATTTTCAATTTACTATTACTTTTAATAATAGAAACTTCCCATGTCCTATTCATGTAGTCTGAAGGGCTACCTTTCAACGTCAAATTTATAATAGGCAACTGTTATCAACTATTTTCAGGGACAAAGTTGATTGTATGATCCTGCAAATATTTCCAGTAGAGACTAGAACCTTGTTAATAAGTAAGGTGAACAACTGCTTTTCAAAAGTGATAGAATGGATGGCTGCTTTGAGGAACCTGAAGCTCAAGAGGTTTAATAGTCACTTATTTTGGCTATCCATTGATTCATGCTGAAAGTTCAACTCAGAGTGGTCTTTATGGACAGAGAATATCCAGAAAAAATCCAGAAATATGGGCCCTGAAAAGTCTTTAGGGCCCAAGGGAAGAGATTATTGGGCAGTCTTTTTAGGTCTTCCAGGAATATAGCCTATTATAAGCCTCACTTGAAAGAGGCAAACTCGCAAGTAAGTCAGTAAATGGGGGCCATTCATACACCCAAGAGAGAAATATGGATTCTCTCTGAATTGCCCCCCAACTTGACTAAGGAAGATGGATCTTAGATTTCTTATGGTTGATTTCTCACCCTTGTCCTTTATATTGGCCACTATCAGATGAAGGGCCTGAACCACAGTGGACTCATCTAGCCTAATCAACATTATGTCATCAATGCAACGGTGTAAATCAGTACCTTGGGCTGAGAGAATCTTCTTTCAGGTCTCTGCTCACCAGAATGTGTAGACATGAGAAAAAATTCAGATAGCCCTAGGGAAGGGCAGTAAAAGTATACTGGTACCCTTCCCAGGTGAGAGTAAACTGCTCCTGGACCACTTTCAGCCACAGAAATAGACAAAAGATCTTAGTGAGGTCACTAACTCCATACCACTTGCCTTGGTCCTGGACTATCTATCTGGTCTAGAAAATGGATAGTTCATTACCAGTGGTAGTAATTGGGTATTTACTGCTCCCTATTGTCCATCATAAAATACCAAGCACCATATACCTTCCTCATCATCTTTATTATGTTGTCAGGTGAGCTGACATAATGAAATACTCTAAATTCCTGATCCCTATCATTAAAGAAGAAAGATATTTTGCTTCCCTCATTCCTTGGAATCTAGTATTATTTAGTGTTAACTACATGAGGTGGTTCAGATAATTCCAAGTTTTCCTTTTGGTCCCACTCACAATAATATATCTTGTATCAAAGCTGGTAGGAATTGCAGTGGATAAACCACTAGGTCTAGAGCTAGGAAGATTAGTTCAAATATACCCTAAGACACTTTCTAGATGTTTAACCCTGGGTGAATCACTCAACCTTTGTTTGCCTCAGTTTCCTCATCAGTAAAATGAGGATAATAATAACACCTACCTCTAAATCTTATAGTAAAAATCAAATGAGACAATATTTGTAAAGCATTTAGCAAGGTTTTGGCACATAATCGGTACTATATAAATGTTTTTCTTCTCCTTCCCCCTGTCTTATTCAACCCTGTATAGAAATTGCTAAAAGGCATTCCTTGATTGATAAATGAGCAAGGGACACGAATAGATAATTTTAAGATAAAGAAACCAAGACTATCAATAAGCACATTAAAAAGTATTCTAAATCTCTTATAATTATAGAAATGCAGATCAAAACAACTCTGAGGTACCACCTCATACCTAGTAGGTTGGCTAATATAACAGCAAAGGAAAGTAATAAATGTTAGAGATGTGGCAAAATTGTGACACTAATGCATTGCTGGTGGAATTGTGAATTGATCCAACCATCCTGGAAGGCAATTTGGAATTATGCACAAAGGGCTTTAAAAGACTCCCTTCCCTTTGACCTAGCCATACTACTGCTGGGTTTGTATCCCAAAAAGATAATAAGGAAAAATACTAGTACAAAAATATTCATAATCATGCTCTTTGTTATGGCAAAAAATTGGAAAATGAGGGGATGCCCTTCAACTGGGGAGTGGCTAAACAAATTGTGGTATCTGTTGATGATGTAATACTATTGTGCTAGAAAGAATAATGAACTAGAGGAATTCCATGTGAACTGGAACAACCCCCAGGAACTGATGCAGAGTGAAAGGAGAAGAACCAGGGGAACATTGTATACAGAGACAGATACAGTGTGGCACCATCAAATGTGTGAATTTTAGATTTACTCCACCCTGCTTAGTCTAACAAAACAGGAATGTCTACACCCCTACTTAAGGATTAAGTATTAAGAAGGATGGACTATGACAGACATGTGCTAGCAAATGACAAATCAGAAACAACTGACAGACCCCTGGGCTGTCCTAAGTCAAGTTTAAGCTACCATTGGTACATGTGAGATGCAGGAAAGTGATGTAAAAATGGTATATATATATTTGGTGTCACTTCCTCTCTCCAGCCTCTTTGTGCAGAGAGGTGGCTGGTGGCAGCGTGCTAAGCATCTTGGCATCTTGGCATGGTGGAAGCTATTGTCCAGGTTTTGGCAGTGAGTGTTCTTGATACACTACTGGGGGAAGCTTAGTAAACTTGTTCAGGTGAGGCATCTTCTCTGAGCTCTCTCGTAGTTTAGGCTTATTCCTTTCTCCTTTACCTTCCAACACACTATCCCCTTAGGAAGCCTCTAATATTCTGAAAATACCTTGTGGCAGAGGTCTTTGAAACTCCCCCTGGCACAGGCTAGGCCAGAGAAATTCTATGCCCTTTCCCTCTCTCTTCTTCTTAATTCCTTCCCTCTATATTAATTAAACCACCATAAAATTTCCAAACTGACTTGGGTATTTTATTTGGGATTTTCCCTGGTGACCAATTAAATTTAGATTAAGTCACAACCCTAAAATTTGTGCTTACAAATGTAATGGACTTCTCTACTAGAAGGAATGCAATGATCCAGGACAATTCTGAGGGACTTATGAGAAAGAACACTATCCACATCCAAAGAAAGAACTGTGGGAGTAGAAATACAGAAGAAAAACATTTACTTGAGCACATGTTCAAAGAGTATGTGATTGGGGATTTAGATTCTAAATGATCACTCTATTGCAAATATCAATAATATGAAAATGGGTCTTGATCAATGATACATGTAAAATCCAGTTGAACTGCTCATTGGCTACAGGAGGTGAAGGGAGTAAGGGAGGGAAAGAACATGAATCATGGAACCATGGGAAAATATTCTAAATTAATTAATGTAATTAATTAATTAAAAAATATAAAATAAGAAATTGCTAAAAGGGCTTACATGGTTATTGACCTTTGCCCAATTATATCTAAGAACAATATTCAGAATACATTTTCTGAAATTATAAGATCAAAATTGTCTCCCTCCTTTCCTACCCCCCCCTTTTGTAGATGGTAAGCAATTTGATCTGGATTATGCACATATTATCATGCAAAACTTACTTCTATATTGGGCATTGTTTAAAGCTTCCCGAGGGGAGAGAAGCTTTAAGGTAGGAAGATAGAGGAAGGATAGAAGTTTTGGATACCACGAGGGGCATGGCGGAGCCAAATTATAGATATGAGGTGGCAGGAATGAGTCAGAAATCCAGGCCTTATTAATTATCAATGAGCCACAGCAATACTCCAATCAGTGGACTACTCAGAAGGCTTGTATCGTCCAGTGATCCAAACTTAATACCACACAGGTCGGAGAGATGATAGAGAAAAGAAAATGCCTGGCCGAAGGCCAGGTCCCAGGTGAGAGAGACAAGCTGCAGCAAGGACAGGCATCAGTGCGAGCTGAGATCCAAGTGGAAGAGAGGAAGAGCTGAAGAGAGAAAGAGGTGGAGCCTGCTGCGGCTGTATTTAATCTCTTTGATATGCAAATATACACAATACATAGGGATGATTATCATTGGTTATCGACAAGGTATAGGTGTGGTTTCTCTTAACCAGGTGAACACAAAGAAACCTGTTTTCCTGCCTAACCTGGGGGAAGCTGGGGTCAAGGGTCAGAGGCTTTCCCAGCCATGTGCAAGACTGAGCATGCTCTCTTCTAAGACCTACTAACTGTTTCCCTTGCCCCTAGACAGGTGTGGACTGCTACATTGTTGTAAGAGAATAGTCACATAAAAACAAAACATCAAAATACAAAATACAAATAAGCTAAAGTGAAAGATAGTATGCTTTGATCTGCATTCCAACTCCAACAATTCTTTCTCTAGAGGTGGATAGCATTCTTTGTCATAACTCCTTTAAAATTGTCTTGGATCACTGTATTACTGAGAGTTACTAAGCCCTTCACAGTTGGTCATTGTACAATATTACTGTTACTATGTAAAGTGTTCTCTTGGTGCTGCTTATTGCACTCTACATCAGTTCATGTAAGTCTTCCCAGGTTTTTCTGAAGTCATTCTGCTCATCATTTCTTATAGCAAAATAATATTCAATCACTATCACATATCACAATTCATTCAGCCATTCCCTAATTGTTGGAAATCCCCTAAATTTCCAATTCTTTGCAAGCACAAAAAGAGCTGCTATAAAATTTTTGTTCAAGTAGGTCTCCCCCCCCTTTTTTTTAACCCCTTTGGGATATAGTCCTAGTAGTATTACTAGATCAAAGGGTAGATACAATTTTATAGCCCTTTAGGCATAGTTCTAAATTGCCCTCCAGAATGCAAATCAATTTTCTTTAAGAACTTCACCCCCTCCCTCCAAGACCCCCATCAAGGAGCAGGCTGGAGCAAGAATTCATTTTTATTGGGCAAGGTATATGTAACTTCTCATCTTATCTGCTTAATAGGGGCCAGAGGATCATCCCAGGGGCACCATTTCATGGAGATGATGAACTGAAGAATAGATAAATAAACTGATTTAATTATCATGGCCAGAACAATTACTGAAAAGTAAGGGTGAGTGAGATTAGAGAACACATTCAAGGGGGTTATAGATGTAGTGGCAAGCAGATGATGATTGGTAGTTTAAAGGCTGGTTGGGATGTAAGAATGAAGTACAGGCCTTGAACCAATTTTTTGTTTGTTTGTTTCAACTTGACCCATTCTATCAATTTTCTTTTAACTTTTTTTAAACTTACTTTACTTTGTTGTGCCAGCAACCTTACTCTTTTCCCTCCTGAGGTTCTTCAAATTCTCCTCTTTAATCCTTTTATATCTACTTTAAATGTCCTTGATCCTACTCTTCTCTCAACTAGAAATAGAACCTGGACCAAAATCTGGGCCTGGAGATCCTTCTCTGTCAAATTGTTCTCAATCCCTCCCAAATTCAACCTCTGGCCTACTTTACTAGTTGAAAACTCTCCAGATAAGGTACATAATTGCCTTGTTATTTAGGCTCAAGTCCTCCAAGCCCCTTCTACTTCTCTCATGGAAGTTGAAAGTAGATTTGCCAGGCTAAGCTCTCAGGCTAAAATTAGGGCTTTCTACTTCTATATCTAGGACAGAGATCAAAGCCTTCTGTTTTAGATAACTACTATTAGGTAGTTATTATATATAGTTAGGTAATTATTATAGCATTAATAGATGCTAGACTGACTGACTGGTTAACTACTTCTGCATTTATCCAAGATCCTCTCAGGCTTAGAAGCAAAAGAATTTGATGCAAGACAAAAGGTAACTGGAGAAGTTAGTACCTTCCAAAAACTTAACTTGAGTTCCCTTCTTTATAATGCCTATCTTTCAGGAGCAAAGGCTGATCAATTTATTTTTGGCCAGGGAAAAACCTCAGTCTCAGTACCCAAGGTAATTTTTGGTGAGGCAATACTAACAGCTTGAAGGAATTTAAAAAGATTTCATGCAGAAAATAGCACTTAAGCTAAGTTTTGAAGGACACTAGAGGTTCTATAAGTGACTTGCCCAGGGTCACCCAGCTAGTATCTGAGGCCAGATTTGAACTCAGGAAAATAAGTCTTCCTGAGTCAAGGCACTCCACCCAGTCTTATCATTCAGCTCCCCCCAATGCCAAAACAGAGGACTTTAGTAGTAATAGAGAGCTTCTGAAGTATCAAGGAGAGTACCGTTATCAGACCTATGTCTTTTTTAAACCTTACATTCTATCTTAGAAGGATATTAAGTATCAGTTCCAAGGCAGAAGAGAGGTAACAACTAAACAACTGGGGCTAAGTGATTTATCCAGCATCACATAGCCAAAAAATGTCTAAAATGGAGTTGAATCCAGGACCTCCCATCTCCAGGACTGGCTTTCTATCCATCGAGTCATCTAATTGCCCCCAGACCTATGCTTTTTTTTCATTAAATTTTACTAACAAATTTCCACATACATTTTCCAAAGTCATACGATCCAAATTGTCCCCCTCCCTTCTTTCCTCCCCTCTCCTAGAGCTGACAAGCAATTCCATTCAGGTTATACATGTATTATCGTTCGAAATATATATTCACATTATTCATTTTTGTAAGCTAATAATCTTATAGAACCAAAACATATACCCATATAAACAAATGATAAATCATATGTTTTCATCTACATTTCTACTTCAAAGTTTGTTCTCTGGAGAGGACCTATGCTTTTTAAAGATTTTTTTCCAAGTTCTTTTTTTAGAAACAATATTAAAGTTGTTTAAGAAAACAAAGCCTAATCTCTTTTCTGCTTTCTAAACCCTGTGTACTGAACTAACTAGTGGATTCATAGAGTTTTGTCCCAGGCTTGTGCCAACTACCGTGGCACACTTCCTTGTGGTGGGTCAGGTGCTTCCATATAGCACAATTAGTCTTTGCTAATGCCTTTCTCTTCAGGTATGCCTCTTCCTCTTGAAAATCCATGAAATAAGTATAGAACTCCCCACAGGGATATATTTTTTCCCCTCTCCAACCTGTAGCAAGGGAAGGTAAAAGTTTCAAGAATGATTGACAGGGATCGAGACTTAGAATCTTTCCTGAGATGCTTGGGTCAGAGTTCCAAGGGCAGTTTACCAACTAACTGAGTCTGGAGCTAACAGGTGAAGAAGAAGGGTGTGTAGCTGAGAATTCCTGAAAATCCATCTACCAAGCAACTGGCCTTTGAGGATCATCTGGCTGAGGTTGAGAGGAAATTCTCCAGTCTTCTGGAGGACAGATTGACTAGGAGAAGACCCCTACTTTGCTGAGACCATCTGAGGACATCACAACTTGGATTCCTGCTACCTGACCAACCATTGACTCTGTGTGTGAGAGATTCTGGGTTTACTGTGGGATTTATTCTTAATAGTCTTTAGTTAAGATAGTTAATCAGTGTAAGCTTAGATAATTAAATATAGTGGGTAAAAGTCAGATGCTTACCCTTTCCCTTATTCCTTTCCCAACAACTTTCCCTTCTGTTAATAAATTTATTTTATTTATATGTAATTCTTCCCTTGTGTATAAACCTTTTCCCTTTCCTAAATTCACAATAACACTTTGGCAAGTCAGCTAGGTTAAAACACCTTAGGAAATTAGGTTATATAGATAAACAGTTAAGTTTTATATAGGGAAAATCAGTTAGATTGGAATATTCCATCTAGCATTCAGCAACCTACACTAAGAATCAAGTTTTTCTTTCTGCTACCACCAAACACAACAGTACAACTATAGAAGGGAATAGGGTGGCTACTGTGGCCCACAATGCTTTTATATAAACCCAAATGGTTTTCAATTTAACAAACATTTGTTAAGCATCTACTATGTGCAAAATACAGTTCTAACCTCAAGAAGCATGCTATATATACAGAGAAAAGTAAATACAAAGTACATAGAAAATATTCTGAAGAAAGGAATAGGCATATCAAGTGGATCTCAGGGAAAGTCTGATGTAAGAAATGACAACTGAGTTTTGTTCTGAAAGAAACTAGGAATTCTAATACACAGAATTGAAGAAATGCATCATCATCATCATAGAGCTTTAAGATTTGCAAGCACTTTGCATATATCATGTCATTATAGCTATAGATATAGACATGGAGGACTAGGTACAAAGATATAGGCAGAAGACAGAATGTCATAAATGGGGAATTACTAACAAGCCAATTGACTAGAACAGAGTATGAAAGAGAATAATGTGAAATAAGACAGAAGATAAGAAGGAGCTAGAGTGCTTAGATTTGATTGTCAGAGTAAGGATTTAATATTTTATAATAGAAATAATAGTCACTAAATATTTTAATAGAGAAGTGATATGGTGAAATCTGGGACTTTAAGATATTAATAAGGCATCTGTATAAAGAATAGATTGGAATTGGGAGACTAGAAACAGGGACACCAATTAGGAGTCTATTATAGTTGTATAAGCAAGAAGTGAGAAAGACCTGAAGCTAGGGGAGGGGCTGTGTTTTTAAAGAGATGAGTATGAATGTGAAAAAATGTTGTGGAAGAAGAATTTATAAGGCTTGGCAACTTATAAGATAGAGGAAATGAAGAAGAAAGAAAAGAGAAGTGTCAGGGTGGTCCCTAATATGGTACACTCAACAGAAATTGGGAAGTTTGGAAGGAGGGAAATATGAATTCCATTTTAGACACATTATTTGAGATGCCTGTGGAATATATAGATGGAGAGATCCGACAGACAACTGGTAATGGAGGAATGGAATGCAGGGAAAAGATAGAGGTTTTATCTGTAGATTTTGGAGTTACCTGCATAGACATAATAATGGAACCCATGACAGTTGATAAGAGCATCGAGAGAAAGTGCAATGAAAAATGGGAGAAGGGGCTAGGACAGAGTTTTGGAGTATGTTCCCATTTAGTGGACAGTAAAAGGATAATTATTAAGCAAAAGAGGCATAAGAGTTGATTCAGCATAGGAGAACCAAGAGAACATTTGAAAGTCCTGAAAAACCAAGGTGCTAGAATGCAAGCCCAGTGGGGCTTTGGACTTTGAACTTGGAGGGACTGATACTATATAATAATCTCCCTGCTCTTTCCAGAAATTGAGGCAGTGTGAGAAGAGATTATGCCCCTCAGGTGTTGCAGAGGAAATATTTTTAAGTTTGTTCTTGCTATACCCTTGAAGTAAATATTTCTTTGTAAAAACTGCTCTGTTAAATGGTTAAATGAAACTGGGGTGCAGGGAAGACCTAAAATAAGGGTTTGCAATCAATAAAGATTTGAGTCCCTAGCAAAGAGACTAGACCACCCCAAACCTCTTTAAGGACCCAATGACCCTTTGGGAGGGGTGAAATGAAACATACCTAGACTTTAGGAACTGAGGGTTGCTATTATATGTTGATATATATATATATAAAAGTCCTGAACTCTGTGAAAATGGCCTGGAGAATGGTAGATTACTGTGACAAATATTTGGATGGAATGATAAAGATAGGAGTATACTTCAAAGGAGCAGAGGTAGCTGAGGATTGGGGACAAAGAGATAGTCTAGAAGGAAATAAAGAATGAGTAGTGTGCTTTCTCATTTTATTTTCTTTTGTCTAGGGCCTCAGAGGTCATGAGAAGAGGTTGTAGTATCTTTGGCAGTGAGCCAGATTTCCATTAAGACAAAAAAAAAAGGAAAGAATGTGAAGTAAAGAATTTCAGACTCGAGGCATTTTTTTTTTAAATCCAGGTATCTCTGCACTTTCCTCCCCTACAAACACAATAGAAGAAGTCATCATCAGGCAAAAAGATATGTATATATAGATTATATCTTTTGTAGTTCCATTTTTCAGTTCATTCACTGGAAGTGAACATTCACAAGTTATTCTTCAAGTAATAAATCTGTAGCTGTATATAATGTTCACTTGATTCTGCTCATTTCACTCTTCATTATCTCATGTAGTTCTTTCCAAGTTGTTTAAAATAAATCTGCTCATCATTTCTTCCAGTACAGTAGTATTCAAACATAATCATATGCCATAATTTGTTTAGCCATTTCATAATTGATGGACATCCTCTCAATTTCTAGTTCTTTGCTACCACAAAGAGGACTGTTATAAATATTTTGGAACATATAGGTTCTTTTCCTTTCCCCTGATATCCTTGGGAAACAGATCCAACAATGGTATTTCTGGGTCTAAGCGTATACACAGTTTTATAACCCTCTGGACATAATTCCAAATTATTCTCCAAAATGGGCATATCAGTTCACAGTTCCATCAACTATGGACCACTGTCCCCATCTTTCCACATCAGCTCCAACTTCTGTCATTTTGCCTTTTTGTCGTTTTAACCAATCTGATAGATATAAGATGGCACCTCAGAATACTTTTGGTTTGCATTTGTCTAATCAGTAGTGATTTAGAGCATTTTTTCACATGCCTATATATATATATATTTTTTTTTATTTATTACTAACAGGTCCTACAAGAAAAGACAGAAAGAGATACTCCATTTTACCCAATCTTATGGGTGTAAGATGATACCTCCAAATTTGCTTTGGTTTGCCTTTCCCTAATCAGTGGTGATTTTGAGCATTTTTTTCATATATCTACAGATGGCTTTGATTTCTTCCTCCAAAAACTGTCTGTTCCTATCTCCTTTTCATTTATCAAATAGGGGATGGCTTATTCCCATAAGTTTGACAAAGTACTATATATTTTAGATATGAGATGTTTATCTGAAAGACTATCTGAAATTTCCACCACCACCCCCATTTTTCTGTTTTCTTTCTTATCTTGGCAATATTTGTTTTATTTGTATAAAAGCTTTCAATTTAATTTACTTGAAATTATCCATTTTACATTTACAATTCTCTCCCTCTCTTGTTTTCCCATAAATTCCTCTTATCCATAAATCTGATTGGTAATATGTTCCCCATTCTTCAAATTTGCATATGATATCTTATGATATATTTATGTCTAAATCATGTCTCCATTTTGATCTTGTCTTAGTGAATAGTATAAGTTATTGGTCTACACCTAGTTTTTTCCAAACTACTTACTAGTTGTCTCAGCAATTTTTACCAAATAGTGGTTTCTTATCTCAACAACCTGGATCTATACTTTTGTCAAATATAAGGTTACTATAATCTTTTATACTGTTTGTTGTATGTCTGTTTTGTTCCACTGATCTTCCTATTTCTTACCCAGCACTATATAGTTTTGATAATTATTATTTTATAATACAGTCAAAATTCTGTTTTTCTTCAAAATTTAGTGGCCACACCAATAAGCTGAATTGTTAGCTTCATTTTTGAGTATGGCTCTGTTCTCAGATTAAGAGGGATAATGCCTCAGATTTCAGGATTTTTGTGTTTGTTATTTCCTAGGCCCTACTTTTCCAATCTCCATAATCTAGTATCAATTGTAGTCCTTGCATCCCCCCTCCTTAAATCCAAGTCTGTGACTTATCTTGGGTGCTCCAACAAGAGCCCTCCCAGTAGTTCTGTCACTGCAAGCACACAGTTCACTTCCCCCCTAGGACAGCTGCCAAGAATTCTACTCTCCAGTGGATGACCACAGTCAGCAGGGTTCCAACCCCTCAGCAGTCACCCCCACAGTTGTGTGCTCCATTTTCACTCTTCTCTCAAAGCAATAGCCTAGAACAGATTTTGTATCTAGTCCTCATTGTGTCTGGGCCCCTGAAGTCCTTCCCTGATTAGTGGTCAACTCCCAAAGGTGGATGAATGGAGATCTCTGGAGCAGAGACTGCAGCCTACACAGCAGCTCTCAGGGCTCAGTACCTTTTGACTCCACTAGAATCAGTCACTGTGATATGTACTCCTAGTTCAGTCAGACTAGGTAAGGCTGCCTCCCCAGTCCCAGGGATTGAATGCAGCTTGTGGATTCCTTGGAGCTCTAGGCTATTTGCACTATCTGGAGATATTGAGGCCAGGGAGGCCAGGGTCCTTTCTCTCAAGTAATCCTTGGCTGCTCTGCTTCACTCCTGACTCAACTCCTTTCTGTCTTGTTGCTTTTAGTATTGATTTTATGAAGTTATTTTGGATTGTTTGTAGGGGAATTTGGAGAGTGAGGTCATCTCACATCCTACTACATCATCTACCCACAATCCCTCTCTAAAGGGAATTTTTTAACACCTGAGCAGGCATAGAAGTACAAAATTAGATTATCATGCTGGCTCCCTATATCCCTGAGAATGACAAAAGTCAGACAAAAGTCAGAGGGAATGACGCTTCCCTATCAAAATAGAATTCTAATTCTTTTCCTTCTTATATTATGGCAACTTCCTGTAGTCTTGGTTGTAAATGAGTAAGTGAAATGTTACTGTATTCTGTCCTACAGATTTGTGGGATAGAAATTACTTTAAATTGGACCTATACAAGGGCCTATTTTGAATTTTTTTTCCTTATGTTTTTGGTTGTGTTTTTCTCTTCTTTTGATAATTGACTCATATACCCCCCATAACTCAACATTGCATCCTGAGCTGAACTGGATGTTTTTTAACACTTACTTCAGGGGGGATTGTATTTTAATTTAAAATCCAAGATTTTTGATCTTTTGTTTGAGATTATATTTTTATAGACATCCAAGATTTTGATTTTGTTAGAGGAAAGATCTTCAAGGAAGAAGCTTGCTAACTCCTAAATCCAGAGAATGAACTGTTGCAGAAAGATGCCAAAAAACCTACACTACATCAAGAAGATCAAGAATGAACTTTGGGTGTGGTTGATTGAACTGAAGTTTGATTGAACATTTATTGTAAATGTACACATTTATGACAAAAGGACTGCCCCTAATTTGGCTTTCTGTCAATGCGCCTAGAAAAACATTGGTTTTGCTTTCTTTCTTTTCTTTTCCTCCCTTACTCCTCTAATTTCCTCTGTAAACCTTAAAATTTCTTAGACTTATGAATGTTGGAAATTTCCCCATTGGGAAATTTCATAATTGAAAAAATTTCCTACTGATAGTAAGAACTCTATTGAAATATGAAACTCCTTGGCATGGGAGGATCCTTCTCCTCCCTACTTAAGACTACTTTAGGACAGAAACTTTTTGCTAAACAATGGAAAGGGCTTTGACCTATGCTTAAGCATAGAACAGGAAGTTCTTTGAGTCACAATTGATTTTAGAATTGATACAATAGAGATACTTGGAATGACAGAACCAAGTCTTGGAACTTACAATCTCCACCCTACTCAGAGTAACAGGATTTAGGAAGGGCTGCAGCAAAGATAAAGATTTAATTATTTGAGAATATGACCTTCAACAGACATGTGCAAAGGAAACAGACCTCTGGGCAGTCCTGGGTCAAGCTAGAGCCACCATTGGCACAGGGGAGACATCGACAGTGATTAGTAGATGTGAGAACTGAGGGGAGGGGACTTAGATGGTTTGCTTAAAGATAGTGGGGTCTGAGGACAGGAGGAGGAGGTTTTGCTCTGGGAGGTTTTGCTCTGAGAGGTTTTCCTCTGAAGGAGTCTGAGAGGAGAGAGGTCCTGGAGGGAGAGCTCCTGGAGAGGTCTGAGAGGAGGGCTTGCTCTGAAGGAGGATGGAGGTGGAGGCTCCTGAGACTGTTTCTCCATTTTGGTCACGTGAGTGATAGGGACTGATCTCTTTTCTTTGCCTCAGCTATCTAAGGGCTTGGGCCTTTGGCCCAGCCTAAGCAGAGGGGGTATTTAAGCCCTATTCCCTTCTCTCCCCTTTCTCTCTCTCTCTCTCTCTCTCTCTCTCTCTCTCTCTCTCTCTCTCTCTCTCTCTCTCTCTCTCTCTCTAATACCTTTCTTCCTCCTGTTTGTAATTAAAAACTCCATAAAAGGTTGACTGCTGACTTGAGTTTTCATTTAGGAATTACATAGGTGAATTCCTTGGTGACCTTAAATTAATATATATCAGTCTTTTAAAATGATTTCCATATCACACCTCTTAGACGATTGAATATTGTATATATCTGTAGTTAGAAGTGCGTTTAGGACTACAAGATGATTATGTTAAATGATCAATGGGGAGACTAGTCTCCCAATGATCATCAGGGGGGCTTGTGAATCTTAAAATTTCTCAGACTTGTGAATCTTAAAAATTCTCAGACTCTACCTTCGAACATTTGGTTAGGACCATTCCCCATTTTAAAACAATGAAGGGACTTTGGTCAGGAATGTGGGAACTCTAACATTACTCCACCCATACTTGGGCATACTTTAGGGGAAGATAAAGTTGTAAATTCCTGATTGAACAATGAAAAGTCCCCAACCCATACTTAAAGTGAAGCAAGAACCCTTAAGCTAGGTCTATTTTTAGATCTAATACAAAGGGGTGCTAAGTACCTATGAAGATCAAATTAATCAGGCAACTTACAAAGGACAAGATTAGTCTACTCAGGTGTGAATTACTCAAAAGTTTTAGTCTACTTAGGTGTGAATTAAGAATGGTCAGTCCTTTGGAAAATGTCTTCTGTGGTTGGTAGACATAGAACTTTAGGGGAGGTAACAGGAGAAAATTTTCTTTAAAAGGAAGGAGCTGGAGGGCTCTAAAAGTTCATTCAACTTTGGAGCTGAATTGGAGGCTGGTCTCTCTCTCGGTGGCTGAACTTAAGTTCAGCTTCCTGAGCTAAACTGGAGGGTATCTCTGAACACTAGAATTTTGCTTGGAAGGATCTTCTGGTGAGTTGATAAAAGACTGACTAGTCTCTCTTAAGACTCAGGCCTAGGCCATGTTGGCCTAGGCCCTTCATACTATATTTCTCTTACTCTCTCTCCCTTTCTTTAATTCCTTAATTTGTATTAATTAAAATCTCCATAAAACCCAGCTGTCTTGGGTATTTCATATTTGGGAATTTTTCCCATGGCAACCACTTTATTTTTAATATAAAATCAAAACACTAAAAATTATCTTTACAGTTTGGGCAATTCAAATGAAACCATATTTTTGCGGCCACAGTTTATGGCAACCACTCTTTTAACTGTAACAGTTTATGGCAACCACTCTTTTAACTGTCACATTCCAGAGGGCTCAATGGAATAAAAGTAAAGAGGAGGGAAAAAATTGGAGGGAGAATGCTAAGGTAGATAGATTTAATTATACAAAAAGAGATTGGAAGTGGTGCAGCTTTTTGCCTTGATAGACACTGACTGAATCCACTAGGATCAGTGATTAGAAACTGGCTGATAGCTTTCATGTGCACCCATGACTAGTAGAGGCAACAAGAGCTTTTAGATCTATGAGATGGAGGAAAATTAGTTGGTGACTGGGTACCTGGAAGCTGGGTTTTACTCATATATACACCCGAAAGAGAGCCTATATGTAGAATAGGAACTAAATTCCCTATTTCTGAGCCAATCAAATTCAAAAAGCATTTGTTAAATTGTATGCCAAGCACTGTACTAGATACTAGAGATAAAAAAGATTTTTTAAAAATTCTGTTCTCAAAGATCTTTGATCATGGCCCCCAAATAAATGCTACTCCCACCCCAATACCTTCAACTCAGGATCTATTACGGTTTCTTCTCACTATGCCAAGGAACTGGGCCCAAAATGGATGTGAGACTTCTTCTAAGCACAGACTTTCCTAGATCCAAACACCTCTCATAATTCTGAGACTCTGACTGGGGAAGTAAAAGTATTTCTAGTTAGAGTTGCCTGTACAAACCAAGTTAAGGGTCTAAATACCTGAGAAGTTATTAAGCATCTACCATATGCCTAACCCTATGCTAGGTGATATGAATATTTACTAATGAATATGCAATTATTTTTTCTATCCCTACATCTTGCTTGCTTCCTTCTTTTTATATTTAGGAAGAAAAAAAGAAGAGAAACTGGAAGACCTACATAAAGGCATTAGGACAAGTTTATTGCTGGCTATACCCTTTGACTTGGAGACCTAGTTTCTCTGGATTATCCCAAAGTGCCATTAAAAGTGCATTTCATGGCATTCTTTTAATATCTCGGCTATCCAAAATAGGACCCCTTGTGACACCTGGAACCCTTCCAACGAAACCAGTTTAGGATCCATACAAATTTGAAATTCTGCTACAAATAGATAAATTGCTTCGCAGGATGGCAGTTTTCTTCTTATTGTCCTGCAATACTCCTGAGGCCATCCCGGTTGCTTAGGGTGGGTTCCCAGCCTGCCTATTCACTAAAAAGAGGAAGTTACAATGAACAAGTAGCTGGGGCTGAGATTTAAGGAGCACTTTGAATGGGAATTGTGTTTCCCATGTCCCCTTTTCAGTAATTCTCTCCTCATGCTTATTTTCTATGTCTTTTTGCTTACATGAATCAAATGCCCAGAGTTACTATTTTCAAAGACTCACTGCCTACTGTACACACTCTATTGTCAAGCCTCAACAATCATTTCATTCATCCATTTGTTTATTCATTCATTATTCATTCATTTCCTGTGAATTTGTTCCTAAGGAACTCTAACCTACCATTCAGGCCCACCCTCTATTATAGTAGACAAGAATTAAGACAGGATTTGATTTAATAAGTACTATTACATCCAAAAAAAACCTCTAAAAACAAAATGTCACCAAACTGGAGCACTTTTCTAAATCCCCCTCCATATCCTAATCCCTGAATAAGAGTGAATGACAGTAAATTTGGGAAGTGTTAATAATAACTTGATCCTCTCTACTACTATCTTCTTACATTATTTACAAAAAAGGAACAGTCTATCTCAAGACACTCTGTTCCAGCTCTTCTGTTAAGTTTCTCTTCAGCTCAAGTATAGGTTATAGTTTAGAGATGGAGATAGAACAGACCTAGCATTACTCAGAGATCTGGGCAAATATGTGTAACTATAAAAAGAGAAATGATCCAAAAAAACCCTGGTTTGGAAGGAAATTATATACGCATCCTCCCCGGCCATGTTTCTTTAGGTGAATTGTCAAAAATAAAAGGAAATAATATAATATTAAAAAAAGAAAGTCCAAATTCAATGGGCATTTGCTGCTTGACATCACATTATTACATAGTATTAGATTTAAATTCATAACTCCAGGTTCTTATTTTTCATAGAGTTTATTAATAATCACTCAAAATAGAGAAAGCAGATATATAGAGATTTAAGCCTAATCTAATCTAATTCTGACCCCATGTTTCTCCACATGGCTGCCTCTCTCAACCATGGTCCTTTCCCACTGCCTCCAAGGGAATAGAGAGACTGGACTTGTCCCACCCCACACCTTTATCCTTTCTCTTGACCATGACCTGTAACCTTTAGTTCTGGGTCATGTTCCAAGGGCTTTTCACCTGTGACCTCTGTTTGAAGTCTTCATGTGACATCCAGCCAGGCATCAAGGTAGGACAAGCTGGGGGGAAGGGAGTGAATTCTATTTACACAATAGGTAAGTCAAGCAATTCATTTTAAATGAACAAGTATTTATTAATTACCTAGTATGTGTAACCCCAAAATTTATTCAATATCTACAATGTCATACTGTGCTAAGTACTAGGGAAGAGGAGGGGAGCACCTAATCTAGTAGAGGGACTCCTAAACTTCAACACTTCCAAGATCCTGCTAAGCTACTGTGTACTGCTTCTATTAGTGCAGATCACAATCCAACCAAACTCCTCTCGTCCTGTACAATTCTAATAAACTTTCCATAAAGGATTTATATAATTAACTGATTACATCCCCAGTTTTCTTAATATTTTATAGTTACTTCTGTAGCACAAGGGCTGACCAGTTACCATTCCCAACTGGTTCTATAAACAAGTTACTTCCTTATTTCCTTTTTTTGGCCACATATGTCCTTTAATAATGATTTTAAAGTTACTTATCATTCATAAATCACCATTGGTAATATGCTAGGACTGGCACACAAACTTCATTTTTCCATTTTCCTTTGAGCCATTTGAAATTATGAATTGGCTATCAGTGTTAAAAACTACAGAGAGGATAACAAGGAAGATGAACATAAAAGGGCTATTGGATTAATTAATTAAGAGATGCTTGTTAACCTTACTGAGAATTGTCTAGGGTGATGATGAAATCAGAGGTCTCTAGATATGAATGAGAAAAGAGGAAATAGATACAATGAAATCGTTTTTTTTTTCCCTAGAAGTTTGGTTGAGAAATGTAGAGAAATAAGACATAGCTTCTTATTTTAAAAAATTATTCTTGCTGCCTAGGTGCTAGTTAGGCTACAAATCACCAGATTAAATAAAGATAGCCTTTATGGGACAGGTAAGATACAAAAACTTTCTTAATTGACCAATAAATAAGCATATATTAAGGACTTACTATGTGTCAAGCACTGAAATGATCAAGATCAATTCTGCAACATTTTCTAATTGATCCTGTTTACAGTTGGGTGCCATTATCCTATTTTTGCTTAATGTACAGTTCTTTCTCTGAACTTAATTCAGAAATTTGGCAGGCCTACAAAGATTTAAATCTAGATCTCTTGATTATCACTGTACTATTCTCAGGGAATTCTGCTATCCTTGAGGGATGTGAGTCTGGTATAGTATCTTCATACCCCTAGGCTATCTTTCTTGGATGTCTGATTTGCTATCCAAAAATCTGGACCACTCTTTGACCTTATAGGTGAACTCAAACAATAAACACTTCTTAAGTCACAGGAGGCACAGAGGAAGTCATTGCTAGCCATTCTCCCCCTCCATTACTAAACTAGTAACCCATCATATTGTCTCTCTCCCCTCAGCTATGTAATAATTAAAATTCGGGTGGCCAAATGTAGTAATTAAAATTTTGGTTTGGCAAAAATAATAATAATGGTTAAAAAAAATAAATTGAATTGTGGTCACAGTTTATAAAATTAACTCTTAAGTCATGAGGCTGTTAGCAGCTTTAGTAGCTTTATTACATCAGAGTAGAGATAGTAAAGAGGGAAATGTAGGAAGGTGATAGGGGAATTGTCTAGCCTTCCACTCTAAGTCTGCTCCAAAGAAATCTAGCTCACTCCCTGACAAAGTTCTAATCTCTAGCCTGAGGAGCAAGATAGCCTCCAACACAGAAAATCCTTCAACACAGAGACACCAATGCAGAAATCTTCCAACACAGAAGTGTCCTGCAGAAGAAGATCCTCAGCAAGAGCCACCAGTGCATCAGAAGCAGAAGTGACCCAGAATGCTCTTGGCTGGCTTTTATAAATAGCTTTTTCCATGGCACTTCCTATCTCTCTGCTTCTGCCTTCCTTTCACTGTGAGCTGGTCTATCACATCTCAGGAACTAATCAAAGTCTCTCAATTTGCCTAGCATTGCCGAGAGACAGCAGTGTCTGTAGTATCAACCTCCCATCCTCTGAGGGTATGATCTCTTATCAAAAGGATTCACAAGTTCCTGACTGATTAATTTAAAAGGGTGTAGCATTCCAAGTACTTGATTAAATTAAGATAAAAAAAATTCCCTTTCACATCTATGTAACCAGTAATGTTGTCCTCAACCCCTGATGTCACCTTCCCTATCCTGTTTTTTGTTCTGTACTCCCCAAAATATATAAAAGTAAACTGAATTCCTTATTCAGAGTTTAGCTTCATGGGGAAGCTGAGATCTTATTTATTAGCAAATTTGTGAATAGCTGGCAGAATTTGAACCTACTCAGGGAAACCAGAATGGATTTCTAGTCCATGGGGTATTTGGGTGTTCAAGAAAGCTTAGTACCTCTAATGTGAGGGGTTTTTGAGTCCTTTCCAAGACTGCTTTCCCTTCTTTGATGACTGGCAGTTAAGTCTCACCTGTGATTCCAAGAAACTGTAGTATGTACAGCAGACACATTCCCGTAAAACCAATAGCCATGCCTGAAGAAGGTGCTGTATAGCACTTAGAGGTTGGTTGGACATTGAAGATGCCAAAGTCCATCCACTACATCATCCTGCACCATCACCAGTTGCCCTGACTTGTCTTGCCACTGGACTTTGATAACTCTTGAAAAGAAAATGAGACTGAAGGCTTTGTACAACTCTGCCTCACTTAAATCCAATTCATGCAATAACATGTGATGCCATTGATCCTCTTCAAAAGGAAGGAAAAAGAACAATTCTAATATAGACTTCTAGATAGCTAGATGATTTATAGTATAAGTAACTATAAATATACACAAAATGAATGTAAGTTTTTGGAGAGTGGAAACTAATAGTTGGGGGAATTAGTAGAAAGTTGAACTAAATCATGTAAGAAAATCAGAACATCTAAAAGTTAGAGATTAGGAAGGGGAACAGTCTAGATACAAGGGACAGCCAGTGTAAAGTCATAGAAATGGGAGCTGTAGCATCTTATGTGAATATAGTCTAAATACCCTCATACTAGGGGATTTTAATATTTATAAAGGTTCTTTATATAATGTTCACTTGCACTCCCTAACTACCCAATACCTCAGTCTCCTTAAATCCCCTGACCTACTTCTTTACTCTACCCTAGCCACACATAGGTATGGTCACATACTGTATCTTATCACTATTCATAAATGTTCTACTTTTATAAGAAATTCTGACATTCCTCTATATGTCCATAACCTCCAAACATTCTACGTCTCCCTATGCCTCACCCAAACTATAACTCTGTAAAAATGGAGATTTGAACCCTAGACTTCAATCCCCAGGAATCCTTGGTATTTCCCAGAATTCCCTATAATCTCACCTGAGTCTCCACCTAGGCGAGATCACAATTAGTATTTAAACTGGCTGTAAAGCCTACCTTGTCCTCTTCCTTTACTCAAACATTGTAAGATGTAGTGAGTAAGCTGTGAATGGGCTAATCAGCCCTAGGCATGTGGTTTATTATTTTGTATCCTTGATTTCTACCCCTCCCTGAACACCCAGCTCTCCAGCCTCTGACCCTCACCTGACACCCAGCTCTCACTTGTGGCTCCTAGTAGCTGCTAGCATGTGGCAGCGGCCAAACCCCGGGCAACGGCTTCCACAGGCCAGCTAAACCTTGTGAGGGTAGCCATCAGGTCTTAGACCCCTGGTGAACCAGAGCTTTGCTCACCCAGCATGTGAAGACTGCTTCGGCTGAACAGACAGAAGAAACCAATAAGAAGGTTCAACGGCTGAGATGGCGACAGAGCAAGGCACTGTGGAGTGCTTAGGGCGTGTTGGAGCACAAAAGACAACACGGCCATCCAATGCAGCTGAGGAAGTCTCCAGATGTAACGACTTTTCGTGCCACTGGACCCAGGCTTCCAACGTCAAGAGAGTGGGGCTGTCTCTGTGCATCGACATTTCTACTTACATCTTCATGCACAAGTGTCTTTGTGCACAAAAACGCACAAAGACAATTGTCATTCTCAGTTACCGAGAGGCAACTACTACTACTATCCTTGATTTCTAATAATCTTAATAAACCTTATAAAATATAATATTTTTATTACTAGAGACTAATTTAATTTTACAACTCTATTCCCATTCTTTGCCCTCATTGAGAACATTGCACTTTCTTAGGGTCATTGCCCCTTCAATGACTTTATTTTTTTACCTCTTCAATTTTGCTTCATCAATGGCTAATCATTTCGGTTCTATGCTATTCTTTGCTCTGCTCTCAAATACTTTGAATCCCTATACTATTTGTTCATCTCTTACCAAATCTCAGGCCTGGATTATTGTTACTATCTACCTCCTCCATTCCTACTCATGAGCTGAACACAGTTGAAAGAGGGCTTGCAAATACCTGCTATATGACCCCAACTGGGATCTCATTGCACCAAAATAGTCCTTTTATTTCCCATCTCATTCCCCACAGAAGCTGTTCCAAAACTCCACTTCCTTTCTCAATATTCCTATGCTTCCCTTCCCCCCTCTCTCACCTGCCTCTTACTTTAGTGAGAAAATTAAAGCCATTTCATAGTGGCCATTTCTCCCCTTCTCTGCATCTAAAAATAACTTGACAGTATTTCCTACTCTCCTTTACCCCAAGACTCTTCTCTCTACCAAAGCCAATTCCTTCTCTTCCCTTTACTCTAGCTGAATTTATTCTCAACCATCACCTCTCCTCAGCTCTTCAACTTTTCCCGATCTTCTGCTTCCTTCCTGCCTTCCAATATACTCTAGTATCCCCCATATTAAGCAAAAAACAAAACCATATACTATTCTCTGTTGTTGTTATTCAGTCGTGTCTGACTCTTTGTATCCCCATTTGGGGTTTTCTTGGCAAAGATGTTGGAATGGTTTGCCATTTTCTTCTCTAGTTCATTTTACAGATGAGAGAAACAGGGAAGTGGCTTGCCCAGGTTCACACAGCTAGTAAGTATTTGAAGCCAGATTGGAACTCAGGAAGATGAGTCTTCCTGACTCCAGGCCTGACACTAATTCTATCTACTGTGACACCTAGCTGCTCCATACCATCGATTCAAATGGCTATCCTGTATCTCTCTTCTTTTCCTCAGCTAAATCCTTTGACAAAGCTGTCTGCATTTGCTACCTCCATTGTATTTTCTTTCTTTCATTCCTCAATCCTTTGATAACTAGATTCAACTAAGCCTGCTTTCAATAGGTATCATTGAGCTCTTAATTGACTGATTTAACTGACTTTTCTCAGTTCTTATCCTTCTTGAACTAAATGATGCATCTTACACTGTTGACACTTCTGGAAATTGTTTCCTCTATGGATTTTTGACACACTATTCTCTTCTGGTCTTCTTCCTATCTGTCTGTCTGACCCTTCCTTTTCAGCTTCATTTCCTGACTCATCATTTATATCATGTATTCCTCCAGATTCTATACCAGTCATTCTTCTCTTCTTCCTCTACATTTTCTCTCTTGGAAAATTGATTACATTAACCATTATCTTATATGCAAATGACTCACAAATATGTGTGTGTGGCTAAATTACACTAAGACTTTTGGAACACCTCTGTGTATATGTATAAATATATACACATATACACATACAAATTATTTACCTACACGTGTGTATAATATATATACACATGTATGTATGTGTGTGTGTAAATCATATATACTTATTCCTAGTCTCTTCACTTGAGCTTCAGGTCCTCGTCACCAATTTCCTCCTGGACATTTTAAACTAAATGTCCTGGAGACATCTAAGACTCAACATACCCAAACTAAACTTCATCATCTTTTCCTCTATATCCTCCTTTCTTCTAAACTTCCCAATTTCTACTGAAGGTGCCATCATCTTTGCAGTCTTTAATCAAGTCAGGAAAGGAATCTCTGGAACCAATCTCTCTAAAAGCCAGAAAGGGAATGAATGCTAGACCGTGCTGGTCTCTTCTTTTTATGCTTTTTTTCCTGTGACTTCCTGTCACTCCTCCTTCACAAAAACCAAAGGCAGTCTTTCAATTTGCCTAGCACTGCCCAAGGGGGAGAGGGGCAGTGGCCTTTGGAGGTGTGAGCTTACTCTAGTAAGTGACTCTGTGAATTCTTATACTTAATGGTAAGTAGGGATACTTCAAGTTCTTGATTTGACTAGCTAAAAATAGACAAGGAAAGAGTTAATCCTATCTTCACACTAATACTTTAGTTCAGGCCTTCATTATCTCTCATCTAGATTATTACAACAGCCTCCTAATTGGTCTCCATGCCTCAAGTCTGTTCCTATTACAGTCTGTCAGTCCTACACACTGCTGCCAAAGTAATTTTCTTTAAGTGCAGATCTGGCTATTCAACTCTCCTAATCAATTTCAGTGGTTTTCTATTACCCCTATGATAAAATAAAACTCCTCTGTGTGGTTTTTAAGGGCCTTTACAACCTGGCTCCAAACTATCTTTCCATTCACATTAGACCATATATGTGTTGCAACCAACCTGGCCTTCTTTCTTCATACTTGGAACTCCATTCATTATCTCCATGCTTTCGCACTGGTGGCCTCACACATAGTCAGTCTCTCCTTACCTCTGTTCCATAGAACTCTGGAAATAACCTAGAAACACCCAAGCAACTTTTTAAAGATATCTTTTCTGATCCCTCCAACTGCTAGATCCCTCCCTCCAAAACTACCTCACAGTTAACTATTTTGTATATATTTATATTTTTCATTTTACATTTATGTTGTATACATTTTCATATGGACTATTTCACACATTAAAATTTTAGGTCCTTGGGAATAGGGATTGTTTTATTCTCTTGGTAGTTTTCTATTCAGAGCTTTGCAGATAGGTAGCACTTAGTAAATGATTGTTGAATGGAATTGGAAATGGTGCTAATATAACTGTAGTTTAGTGAGAATTACATAGACTTGGCCTTTGTGTTGTTAGTTGAGCAGCAAAAATTATGCTAATGATCCATTAAAGTAGGGAGGAATCTCAAAGGGTTAAGACTACCAAAGTCCTTAAAACATAATAGCCATCCAGTCTTTTGTCACTTCATTCAACTGCATAGACAAGTCAACTCAACAAGCAATCAATGGTTACTATGTGCTAAGCAATGATCATACAAAATATAAACATAGAGGAAAAATAATCTCCTACATTCAAAGGAAGGAAGACAACACCAAAGCTAGAAGGTGGTGGTGGGATGGAGATGTGAGGCAGGAAGAGACAGTAACAAAAATAAAGGAGGAGAATCAGAAGAGCTTCTCAAAGAGAAATGAAGACATGAATAGTCAGGGCATCCTCCTTAAAATGGAGATTCTGGGAGGAACCAGTCAACCAGAGGGAGGCAGCACAAGAGCAGAAGGTGCTTCCAATGAGTGAAGTCCAGGGCTGAAGTGAGCTCAAAAGGGTGAGGGAAGGGAGAATTCTGGGGCATTAAAGAGAAATTCTTTGGGGGAAGAATCTAGAGTGCAGCCTTTCAGGCTATCCTTATCTGACTCCTTTTCTTTTCCATACTGCCCTTGAAGTTTTTCTGATAAAACCAGAGTAGGATAAATCCCAAGTCCAAAACCTCCCTAGACTTCTACCTCAGCTCCTCAGGACCTCTTTTGATAGGCTAGATTTCACTAGCTCCCAAGGTCATCATGGTTTCAGGCCCCTGGTAGTTTAGACTTGATTAAGAAGGGAACCAACTTAAAACAAACAAGAAATCTGAACTTTATATCATGCCCCAAGAGGTCAGCCCTGGTCTTTTGGAAGGTTAGGTGGCCAAAGGTAGGAAAACCTTCTTTTGGGGTAGAAGCCTGGGGGAGCTATAAAAACGTTCAAGGATAAGTGCCTAGTGATGTGTAGAAGGGAAAGGTGAGAAACACATATTATTTTAGCACAATCTTTTCTGAAAAAAATAAAAATAAAAAATAATAATCTGTGATGCATGGGATTGGCTTTAGAAAGTGAGAGGTCCTGGCACTGTATCTTTCTCTACTGCTTCTGATCTTTCTTTTATAGGTCCTCAAAGGGAAAACTAAGCCAAAAAAATAAATGAAGAGGGAGAGTTAGGGGTCCTGATGATATTCAGTTGTGATAACTGTATTACCATAAGTCTTGTGACTTGCTCCATTTCAAAAAGTACTCCATGTTTGGGATATGAGAACACATATTATGATTAAATTAGGGTAGGAGTCATGTTGAGTAGGGGGAAGGAAAAGATTGGCAAAAGGGGAAAATGTGACATTTCTCAGCTAACCAAAGACAACGGGGTAAAATTCTGCATTATTCCTATTGTCTTATCTGCAATTAAATAAGAATTATTGACTCTTTTATCCCAGAGTATTTTAGGGAACATCACAGACCTAGACCAGTCCAGTATTTGTAAGCTCCTCAAAACCAGTGACTTTGTTTTTCATATTCCCACCGTGCCTTACCTGGAGCTGGAAGCAGTTAAATACTTCTTGAACTGACTTGAAGAATTCTTTATGTTCCACAGCTGTTTCTCTGTTTGGCACAGAAAAGAGATGGAGTGTTGTATGTAATGAACAGCAGAGTGTGTTGGACATCACAGTGTAGGAAAGGGATCAAGGGAGAAACGTAGATTGAGTCCAGTTTGTGAAAGGCTTTAAAAGGAGTTTGTATTTGATCCCAGAGGCATTAGGAAGTTGTTGGAGTTATGAAGCAGGGAACAGAATCACATGGTCAGATTCACAATTTAGGAAAATCACTCTGGATGCTGCATGGAGGATAGATCTAGAGTGAGGCAAGATGAGACATTAATTAAGAAGTTAATGAACTAAACCAAATGAAAGTTAATAAGGCCCTGAACTGTGATGTTGGCCACATGTGAAGAAAGAAGGGGACAGATGTAAGAGATAAGGTAGGGTTAAACATGAAAAGATTTGACAACTAACTGGCTATGTGGACTGGCTGAGAAAGATTAAAGTGTTGATGACACTAAGGTTTTGAACCTAGATGACTGGAAAGATGGTACTGCCTTCAACAAAAATAGAGAAGTACATATCAAAGGTGGGTTTGGGAGGGGAAAAAATGGGTTCTATTTTAGACATGTTAAATTAAGAGGCCTAGATATTATTATCTGAATATCTGAAGGCAAGTAGGTGCTGGGACTGGAATCAGAAAGAACTGAGTTCAAATCAGGCTTCAGATATCTAATGGCTGTGTAACCCTGGGCAAGTCACCTAACTTCTGTTTGTCTCAATATCCTTATCTGTAAAATGGGCATAATATATATAACACCTACTTTCAGGATTGTTGTGAGGATCAAGTGAGATAATAATTGTAAAGCACGTAGTGCATAGTAAGTGCTATAAAAAATGTCAGCTACTTTTATTATTATCATTGTATTGCGTGTTACTAGGTCATTTTGCCTACTTTTAGAACTTTGATATAGCAATAAGATTTTCTGAAAGTTATTTCTTTAAATGGATCCCCTCTGAGCCTTAAACTCTTCATTGATATATGATCTATTCAATTCCAAATTGTATTCTAAAGTTTATAATAAAAATCAAAGGACCTACTTAAGTAGCTGATTTAAAAAGTAGGTCTGTACATTGTGGATGGAACTCTAACCTGGTTTCCTTTAAAGGCAGTTCAAGTTTCACTTTCTACAAAAAGCATTTCCTAATAATCCCAGTTGCTAGTATCTTCCCCCAGTAAAAAGCAAAACCAAAAATCCTTATGTTTATTTTCTATAGATTTGGCAAATGTACATTTAACAATAATAGAACTTCTGCTATAGTCCAAAGACTGGGACGTGGCACACTTTTCTGCATGAACCAGGTTTGATCCTAGGGGAGCCTGGCCTTTAATGAGAATGGCTAGGCTACTTTTCTCACATTCTATTCTAGAACATTAGGAAAATTATTTAAAGCACTGGTTTGGTTCATCTTTAAAGTCTCCTGGAAAAAAGCAGCAGTAGAAAAGTACTCAAAGTACAATATCAATCAAGTATGAGACAACTATTTATTTCTTCCACACATAAAAAAAATACCTGCACATAGAAAAGTACAGTTGAGAGACTTAAAACAGCATTCAGTGAATTCTAACTCCTGACATATTTTCCCAAAAGGTTGAAACTTAAAACCATCAAGACAAAAAAGCAATTTGTGACTAAATCTGAATTTCACATTCTTCCTAGGTCAATACGGTCCAAATTATTCTCTCCAGGTCTATAACTTCTGGTAAATAAGGCCAGGGGGTTGAGTTCCTCTTCCTTCCCCTTCAACCCTTAGTTCTCATACCCTCTGATGCAGAAATTCCTCCTGTTGCCAACCAACATATAAGAAAATGTCAAGCAGAAAAGGCAGACAAAAATCCTGAGCTCACAGTTCCCTTGCCTAGTTGAGTCCCTGTTTTAGTTTCCATCTGTTGTCACAGTCTTTGTTTCTAAGAGTACCATCCCTTCTCTGGCCCCCTGGAAGTCTTGTGAGGGAGAACTACTTGCCACACAGGACAATTAATGGAAAAAAAGAAAGAAGGGCATCTTCCTCTGCAAAGCCCACTGAGAGTGTCATTTTTTTTAGTTTAATGACTTTTTTTATCTGATAAAATGATGAAGCTTTAGTTCAGGCCTCATAGCCTACTTGAGCTATCACAGAGTAGCGAACTAAAGGACCACCCAGAGTTTGGCACATCTTCCCAAAGCAACAAGTCTTTACAGGAATGTTCCCCAGAAGTGGCCAGAGTCATTCATAGAATGCTCTGGGATGAACTCCCTCTCCCCACGTCTCCCTCCCAATTTACACCCTACACAAAGTTTCCCCAGATAGGAAGAGGACAGAAATGGATCATTTTTCTTTGTATTTCCAGTTTGCACATACTTGCTAAGTAAATGCTCGATGATGGATTGGATTGGACTTAAAAGAATCAGAAAGGCAATTCTCCCCCTTCTGCTTGTCATTGCTTGACCTTTCTGATTCTAACTCATTATTTTCCCCCCCAATCCCTCCCTGTTCCCCCACTGCCATCTCCTCTATTGCTATGAATAGTGTCTTAGGCTCCCAACCTAGGTATTATCCTGGATTTCTCACAAATATCTTTCTGTCCCCCATATCCAAACTATTATTAAAGCCTGCTGATTTTACCTTTGCATCATCTCTCAAATATATCCCCTTCTCTCCTCTGGCACTGCTACCACTCTAGTGCCTGTCTTTCTTACCTCAGGCCTAGATGACTGCCACAGCCTGCCTGGTGGGTCTGCCTGCCTTAAGTCTCTAACCTATTCCAATCCATCTCCCTTCATTCTGCCACCAAAGTGATATTCCTAAAGCATAGGCCTTATCACATCATTTCCACCCCCTCACTCAGTGAACTCCAGTGGCTCCCTATTACCTCTGGCATGAAATACAAAATCCTCTGTTTCATATTTAAAGTCCTTCACAGTCTAGTCCCCCTTTTCCTTTGGAGTCTATTTACACCGTAATCTCCACCATGCTAGGAAGTCTTTGGTCCAGTGACTGGCCTTCTGTCTGTTCCACAAACAAGACACTCCACTTCTTGGCTCTGGACATGTTCTCTGGCAGTCTCCAGGGCCTAGAATGTGCTCCTCCTCATCTCCATCTACTGCCTTCTCTGGCTGCTTTTAAGTCCTAATCTACTATACCTAGTGTCCTCCTCTTAATTATTTCCAATTTCTCTTATATATAACTTGTTTGTACTGTCAACTGGGTTTTTTGCAAGTTTCCTGTTTGCCCCTATCCCCTGAGAACTCATCCCGAGGGAAGTCCCAGACTCACCTGTTTCAGTCTGAACACAGACCTTGAAGTGTTTGGGGACCCCAGTTTGAGTGGGACTAGTGGACATAGTCAAATGTTAAATACCTTTTTTTTCTTAGTAGTTTCTCCCATTGTATTAAAGCCCTCTCCCCAGAAGCCCAGCTCTTGGTTTGATGCTTTCCTTTTGTAGATCACTCCCTGATACCCCAGCTGCAGGCTGCAGCCTCTCTCCCAAGCCTGCTTTCAACCTGTCAAAGTATGTTTGCTGTGCCAAGTTCCCTAAAAGGTATAAAAGATTCCCAAGTTCTATTATTCTTTGGAGAATCATCTAGAGTGGTGACCCTTCCAGAGATACTGTCCCCAGAGCCCCAGGGTTCCGACTCGGTAGTATCTGGGCATCTGGCTCTGTGATAACAGCCAATTATTGGACCTATCTCTTTCCTGATCAATGACTTGGTTTTTGCTGACTACTTTCACAGTTCTGTGTTATTTCCAGATTAACAGATTAACAGATTAACAGTGTTTATTGTCTCCCCCTACTAGTTGTAAGCTCCTCTGTTTGTATCTCCAGCATTTAACACAGTACTTGACACACAGGAGGCACATAACAAATGCTTACTGATAGATAACTGAGTGAAATTTCTGTTGTACTTTAAAGTTTGCGAGGCACTTTATGTACAGGAGCTAATTTAATCCTCCCAATAACACCATGACGTAGGTATTTACTGATAGGTAATATTGCCTACTCATATAATACTCAATAATATTACCTTCCTCATGGTGTTATTATGAAGAATAAATTAGCTCCTATACATAAAGGTGCCTTGCAAACTATAAAGTGCAATAGAAATCTCACAGAATCATACAATTTCAGAATTGAGAGGATCTGTTATTATTAAATATAGTTCATGCCTTTCCCTTGTAAAAAACATTTTCATGTGGTTAAATTGTCCTGATTTAGGGGAAGGGACTCAATTTTCAGGCTTCTAAAGAAAAATGGTGATTTTAAAAGAGAATGACTTTCTTATAGAATAAAAATGTGTATTTTGAATTTTCATTCATTTTTCAGTTGTCTCTAACTCTTCCTGACCCTATTTGAGGTTTTCTTGGTAAAGATACTGAAGTGATTTTCCATTTCCTTCTTTAGCTCATTTTAAAGATGAGGAAATTGAGGCAAACAGAGTTAAGAAACTTGCTGGATAGGATGACAAAATGTTTTTAGCCACCAATCAATCAGCAAGCATTTATCAAGCAGCCAGCCTGGGGAATGAAGAAACAAAAAAGGTCCTGCTCTCAAAAAGTTTAATGAAACAGGATAAATAAGTATACTATTTTCCTGCCTGGTATTCTTAAAGCTGTGTTGTGTAAAGAACCCAGGACTGACTGGGGACCAGAATTCCAGCTTCACCTCTGACCCAGAAATTAGGTGACTTCATTCAAATTACATAATGTTCCCAAGCCTCATCTTCCTCATTTGTAAAATAATGTCTAACATTACGCCCAGTTGTAATACTCAGTAATTCTCAGAAAAAATGCTTTATGAATTCAGTGTTCTTCCTCAGGCACTTTTTTTATTACCTGAAAAACCAGCAAGCCAAAAAGAGCTGAGCATGGGCCTTGGAATGTCTGCCCTATTCACTACTCCACCCTGGACACCTGGGCTAGACTTGGGTGTTTCCACATAGGGCAAACCTCCCCTTAGTGGGAAAATAGGATTCAGTTTTAGTCCTAGCAAAAACAATGGAAGTATTGTTTTAAAAGAAGCATTATATGTTTTTGGTTTAAGCTTCTGCCTAATCTTGACTCAGACTTCTTCCACTGTATCTGGTACCAGATTCATTGCTCATACAATATGATTTCACAATTGATTATATGCCATACATGTACCTCTAACATCCAGGATTTGATCTTTTAATTAGAAATAGGGAGGAGTTAGTTGCCTATTGTCTTGAAATAATCATAATTGCTTATTTTTCTAGGTATAAATTTTTTTTTAGAATGTCCTAGATTTTTCTTTGTTCTTTCAAAATTGAACAGTAGCTACGATGTGGGCCTCAATGATGATAAATAGAAATCTTTATACAAAGAAAGGGACAATTAGGCAGCACACTAGATTGAGTGCTGGTGCCTGGAGTTAAAAAGACTCCTCTTCCTGAGTTAAAAATCTGATCTTTGCCACTTATTAGACATGTGACCCTGGTAGGTCATCTAACTCTGCCTTAGTTCCACATCTGTGAAAATGAGTTGGGAAAGGAAATGGAAACTGAAGGAAAAGGAAATTCTCCTCTCCAGTGTTTTTACCAAGGACACCCCAAATGGGACAAAGAGGACCCACCTGAACAACAACAAAAAAGGAGAAAACTTTACTTTGAAATATTAATATCAGTGTTTCACAGGTATAGGGTTGTGATTGAATAATTGCAATTTTTCATATATTTACAAATCATAAAATTAGAAATGCCAATATTATTATTCCCATTTTTGTGGATGGAAAAGAATGAGGCTCAGAAAGGTTAAGTTACTTGGTCGTACAATGAGTATCAAAGATAGGATTGGAAATCAGGTTTTCTGTGGTATATAGTTCTTTCACTTTGTTTAAACATTCTTAAATTATGGTTGTGATTTGCCCATCAAAATACTTCTTTATTAATAGAATTTTTTAAAACCCTTAATCTCTGTCTAGTAATAGCTCTAAGATGGAAGGACAAGGACTAGGCAATGGAGGTTAAGTGTCTTGACCAGGGTCACACAACTAGGAAGTGTCTGAGGCCAGGTTTAACCCAGGTTCTCCTGACTCCAGGCCTGGCCCTTTATGCACTGTACTATTTAGTTGTCCCATCCCAGGTCCCTTTAAAATTTTTTTGATGTTTGCTTGTTTTTCAAGAGAACTTTAGCTGGTCCAACTTTTTTTTTTTCAGGTGTTTACATAAAAATGTATCCTCCCTATGAAAAGTACTTTGTTTGTCTAGATTTTTTGTATATTTATCTATGTGTATTTTGGCTTTTCCATCAGCTATTAAGTTCTTAGAGGACAGGGACTATTTAAGTTTTGATTTTGTATCCCCCAAAGGCTAGCACACATGCTTGGCATATAGGCACTTGGGAAATGCTTGTTGATTGACTACTTTATTGAAATTCCTTAAATTGCATTCATGAATTGTACCAGGAAGTTCAACCTATAAATGTTCTGCATTCATAGCTTTCCTTCAATAATTTAATTGAACAAACATTTACTAAATATCCTCCTCAGGCAAAGCTTGTACTAGATGAAATACAAAGTTTAGATTTCTCTGCCCTAATGGAGTTTAAGGTCAAGTAAGGGTATTATGGAAATACTTACAAGTAATTATAATATAAAACAGTATGTGTTTTATGTGTATACAAAGTGCATATGAAGTTCAAGCAATTTAAGGTAATGGGAAGAGAGAGGGGAAGAGTTCATTACCAGTGAAAGGTTGTTGAACTGAAAGAAGCTGTAAATTGTATTATTTATTGTATGTTTTTATTTTATTTATCTTTTTTAATCATTACCTTCTGTGGTCCTATCAATTCTAGGACAGAAGAGTAGCAAGGGTTAGGCAATTGGGATTGTGACTTGCCCTGACTTGCACTGCTAGGAAATGTCTGAGGGCACATATGAACCCAGGTCCTCCCATCTCCTGTGATACCTAGCTGCCCCCCTTTTTATTATTTATTAAAATAGTACTTGACAGAGCATAAAAGTAAGATACATTAGAAATTAGGAGATGGAATTCCATTTCATAGGAGAGGACCCAAGTCATTTGGTTTTAGAACTAGAAAGGAGAGTAGCAAGAATACTTCTTCTGGAATCAAGTCCTGGATTCAAATCCTTCCTCTAATGATTCTTACCTGTGTGAACTTGAGCAAATTTTTCAACCTCTGAGTTTCCTTATTTGTACACTGAGAGGTTTGTTTTGAATGACCCTATTGGGTCCATTTCAGCTCTAAATTTATGATTCTAGTTAGTTTTCCCAAAATGAGACAAATAACCAGAAGTGAATTTGCACTTTAGGTATTCTCATTCTAAATTCTATCAGGGAGGAAGAAAATTGACCATAATCCCCATTATATTTTAAAATGAATCTATCCCATTCCACCTCACACCTATCAGATTGGCCATTATGACAGTAAAGCAAAGTGATAAATGTTGGAGGGAATGAAACAAAATTGGGATAGTAATGCTTTGTTGGTGGTATTGTGAACTGATCTAATCATTCTGGATAGCAATTTGGAACCATACCCAAAAAGCTATAAAACAGTGCATGCCCTTTGATTCAGTAATACCACTCCTGGGTCTGTACTCAAAGAGATCAGAAAAAAGAGAAAAGGACCTAGTTGTATAAAAAATATTTATAGCAGCCCTTTTTGTAGTGGCAGAGAATTAGAAATTGAGGGGATGTCCATCAATTGGGGAATGGCTGAACAAATTGTGGTATATGATGGCAATGGAATACTACTATGCTATAAGAAATGATGAACAGGGTAATTTCAGAAAGAGCTGAAAAGACCTTCATGAACTGAGGTAGAATGAAATAAGCAGAACCAAGAGAAAACAATTAACTGCAATAACTATGAAAGGCATAGATACTCTTAGCAATTCAGTGATCAAGGACAATTCTGAGGGACATCTGACAAAGGATGCTGTCCACCTCCAGAAAAAGAACTGTTGGGGTCAGATGCAAATCAAAGTGTTTTATTTTGTGCATGTTTATTTCTGGCTTTATTTTGGGATTTTGGTTTTATATGCATATTCTCTGACAAAAATGAACAAATGGAAATATGTTTTGCATGATAATATATGTATAAAGAAGATCAAATTGTTTTATTATCTCTGGGAAAGGAAAGGAAGGAGGCAATTTGGATCATACCACTTCAGAAAATTTGAGTGGAAAATTGTTATTACATATAATTGATAAAATGTCTTTACAAAAAACAATTAGGCTACCACAATTTTTAAAAAATCCTTAACTTCCACCTGAGCATCAATAATATGCATTGGTCCCAAGGGAGAAGAATGGTAAGGGCTAGGCAATGGGGGTTAAGTGACTTTCCCAGGATTACACAGCTGAGAAGTATCTGAGGCCAGATGTGAACCTAGGACCTTCCCTCTCTAGGCCTGGTTCTCAATCCACTGAGCTACCCAACTGCCCCTACACAAATTGTTTTTAAGAAATAAGCTTATTTAGGTCCTCTCCTCTACCTTCTTCTTCTTTTTTTTAACCCTTTATCTTGGAATCAATACTGTGTATTGGTTCCAAGGTAGAAAAGTGGTAAGGGCTAGGCAATGGGGGTCAAGTGACTTTCCCAGGGTCACACAGCTGGGAAGTGTCTGAGACCATATTTGAACCCAGGACCGGCCATCTCTAGACCTGGCTCTCAATCCACTGAGCCACCCAGCTGCCCCCTCCTCTACCTTATTCTTAATTCTTCTCTCTTAGAGGTGACGTTTTAGATTTTTGGGAAGTCACTTCTTTTTGAGATTTACTGCCAGACCACCATTAAGGAAACCCAGGCCTCCTTGGGTCACATCCAACTTCCTTTTCATATAATAATAATGATTGTAAAAATGATGATAAACTAACACATTAATAAAATTTTGCTCTTCCTGAGCTTGGTTCTTCATCTGTAGAATTGGTACCACACCATACAATGAGGGTTTGTAGGAAGGGGAGGTTTCAGGAGAGGTTGCAGGATTCATCCCAGTTGCCCCTATCCTTACAGATAGAAGGCACAGTAGTATTCATCCAGTCCTAAGCTTGTAGGATAGCTAGGTTTGGAATCAGGAAGATTTCAATTCACATCCAGCCTCTGGCACTTCCTCCTACTTGTGTGTCCTTGGACAAGTCATTTAGTCCTGTTTACCACGATTTCCTCATCTGTAAAAAGAGCTGGAGAATATCTTTGCCAACCCCCCCCCCCCCCCGCCCCCAACGAGGTCATTTAGAAACAGCCCCGACCAAGATGATTGAAGAACAACAGTCCCGTGCTTTTACGTACGAGGAGACTAAGGACCAGAGTAGGGGTTGTGACTTGCAAGGGCAAATGGCTACTAACTGGTAGAGCCTAAATGCCAATCCTGATCTTTCCAAACCTTCCTTAGTGTAAAGAGAAGCAGCAAAACAGTGCATATTGGTCAAGAAGGAACCAGGTGGAAAAAAGTCAAAGCGCGCATGCTCAGTTTTGGGGCCAAGCTCCAGGGCGTGCAAGCGTTTGTCCTCGGTTTTTCGCTTCAAGGGAGGTAACTGCCCAAATTCAAGATGGCCGCTATCGAACATCGCCCTTTGGTGAGAGTCCTGTATCCTTCCTTTCCCAAGCAATTAGCCAAACATGGGCTTAATTTTATGTTCCCCCGCTTATATGCCCACTCTTTAAGTGGAACAGGTCAAAAGTATCTGAAACAAATTTAACCCTGTTTCCTGGTAAACCCGAAGTCTTCGGTGCCCTTAACCAAGATGGCGGCAGGGACCGTTCAACTTTGCAGAAGCGCCTGCCTTCAGCTAACAAATTGTCTCACACCAGCGCTCCTCTGTGCTCTGCTACGGTGTGCCCATAACCAATATGGTTGCTTAAGCGTCGGAGCGTCTGTTTCTTGGATAGTGAACAATTGCGCGCTTTCGCGTGAGGCTGTAGAGCGAGTAAGTTTCTGGCAGTCACTCGCGTCGGGTCCAGGAATGTAGGGATGGTCTTCGGCGGAAGTGTCTGTGCCAGAAGCTTCCCTACGGAAGGAAGTCGTCCAGTCACAGCAACGGTAGCGGGCGGGAATTTATTTAGGTTCTTCTTGTCCACAGGTTGGAAAGTTTTGCGGTGGCGCTACGTAGGCGCAATGTTTACCCACTGAGAGTCCGGATCCCTGAGCCGCCCGCGGAGGACTCCCCCTATCCATCCTGGATCTATTCTCTGTTTCCTCCAAGGGGAAGCCTAGCGCCCCGCGGCATCACTCAACTGTCTTCTGCTCCTTACCTGCTGTGGGCCCCCCCACGGCCCACCTCACCCTCAACCTGGAGACCCAGGCCGACCCTTCTGCTCACGCAGGTCTCTTCTTGTAGGGGCTTCACTGCCCGGGCCCTTGACCTAGCAATAGATATTGTCAGGAAACTCAAATAGAACTTTTCTCTCCTCTTCCACCTGTTTAGGGGACAGGATTCTCTCAGTCTCAGATCCATGTTTTTGCTTACTACCCGAGGGAGAAAAGCAGCTGAAATACACAACTAGGTGTATTCTCAGTGACCAATGTGCAGGGTGTGCCCAGATGAACCCCAATGTCTCCAAGAAAAAAAGTGGCTTTGCATATTAAACAAATCTCTCTTAACAGATCTAGAGTCAAAGTGAACCTCAGTGCCCATCTGGTCAAATCCACTGGTTTATGCAGCTAAGAAAACAGTTTCACAGAGGTTTTGACTTGCCCAAGATTTGCAGATATGTGATATGCAAATAACTATGTACATAGATATCTATCTATGTATTTTGATATATGAGGCAACTGGGTGTAGCTGTAGATTCATTTTCCTGGGTTCACATTTGGCCTCAGACAGGCTGTGACACTGGGCAAGTCACTTAACCCCTTTTGCTTCAGTTCCTTATCTGTAAAATGATCTGGAAAAGGAAAAAGGGCAAACCACTCAAGAATTTTTGCTAAGAAAACCCCAAATGGGATTAGAAATCTATGGACAGAACAAAATGACTGAACAAAAACAGCATATTGATAATTATATATGTGTGTGTGTATATATATAAAGAGAAGATAATTTCAGAAAGAAATATTTGAGTAGAGCAAAAGGAAGGCAAGAGTGAGAAAGTTCTGCAAAAAAGGATTTGTTCCTAAACAGGACTAAACCAAGGTCCTTTGAAGACTTGTATTTGATAAAATAAAACCTGAATAAGAAGAATAAGTCTGGTAGAAAACCTGCACTTGCTCATCACTTGTAACTTTTGAAATATATTTGGTGTCCCCCATTCCCTCTATTAGTATAAGAAAATTATTAGACCTATATAATTGGCTGGATCAATTCTATTTCACTGTAGTACTTGTATTCTCTGTTGTACTCTTTCAAAATAGTCTAAAAAACCTATGGCTTTCCATTCTAATTCAATCATATGATAGTTCCTTTTAATTGTAAAATATAGATCAATTTGATGTTAAGATAAAAGGAGGAGACAAGCTGTATTACAATGAATATGCTTGTAGTAATTTAAGTACCACAGAATTCTTGGTAAAGAACTTTAAAGATAATACTGCCACCATTTCCATTGCTGGCTATAAGCTCAGTAATTATTTCACTAGCTTTACAAGAGTTACTGAAACAACTTGCCTACCTGATGCTAACATAAAAGCCAAAGCCCTTATTCATGAACTAAATTAATTCAAGTTCATCTTTGCTCTTCATATGATGCACATTATTCTCCTGAAAGGGGTAAGACTCCAGTAATTTTCTTCAAGCTCCAGTCAACTTATTGCCATGACAGTAAAAAGTTTGCAAAAACTTTTTGGTTACAACATTCCAGAATGTTTTCAATGCATTTAAAATGGCAGTGTGAAAATGTGTGTAGAGCATTCTACATTAATTCTCCCAGTTAAGAAGAAAATCCATTAACATTGATGATGAAGTTGAGTCTCATCATCACTTAGATACTAAAAGCAAACAGGAAAAAATAACTTCATTTTGCCAACTCCTAGACACAATGATTGCTGGTGTTGACCAAAATGGGAGGCTTGTAAAACTGTGACTGAAATGGGAAAATTGCTGAGCTCAGACATTAGCAGGGATGACATGAGAATCATGCCAATTTTAAGTGTCCTTGAATGATTTGGAAACTGAAGTCAGATTGCTTCAGGGTTATAAAGGATCTGTTCCTAAAGATATTTTTACTAATAACACCAGAGAATGACTTGATTGGCTAACGGAACTAGATTGGTCATTCATGTTCAAACTTTTTACAAATCTGTTCCGTGGTTATCAGTATTATCTGTTATATGTTGTTCATATGTGAGACAGCCAACAAGAAGTGGTTTCATCAGTTAGTTACAAGATGTGCTTAAAGAAGTTCATGGCATCTGGAGTCTCATTCTCTTGGACAGGAAAATCTGATTTGATCACTTTGGTCTAGCTTATCTAGTAAAGATTAAAATCACGAAAATGGACTATCTATAGTCCTAGAAAAAAAAATGCTACTTTGTGTCATTTAAAAAGTTTAAATTTAGTTTCTTTAGCTCAATAAATAAAACTACTATAATGTTCTTTAATGAAAGGATATCCAATAAGGCTCACCTTTTAAAAAATTCCTTGCACACACACCCTAATGAAAAGTGCTGTACACACTTATGTTCTCACACATGATTTTCCATCTTCCATTTTCATCTCTTGTAGAAGCTGTACATGCCCCCTGCCTAGAATGCATTTCTCCTTCCCCTTTCTCTTTTAGAATTTTAAGTTTCCTGAAAGCTATGCCCAAGCACCATTTCTCATGAAAAGCCTGTGCCAATCTTTCCAGCTCCTTATGCCACTCCACCAAAATTTCCTTATATTTGTATATATATATATATATATATATATATATATATATATATTTATATCCATACATATCTCTCCTAAAAGCACAGAAGGACTATGAAGACAAGGCCTATTTCCTTTTTTTTTTGTATTCCCATTGCCTGGTATACAGTAGGCATTTAATAGGTTCTTGTCAATTGATCTATTCTTATTTTTTTAAACCCTTATCTTCCACCTTAGAATCAATACTATATATTGGTTCCAAGGCAGAAGAGTGGTAAGAGCTAGGCAATGGCCCAGAGTCACACAGCTAGGAATTGTCTGAAGTCATATTTGAATCCAGGACCTCCTACTAGGTCTGACTTTTAATACACTGAGCTACCCAGCTGTCCCAAAATTGATCTGTTCTTAAAATAAGATCACCTCAGGCTAGGCAGTCAATAATAACAATAGCTAGCATCTTCATAGTACCTATAATATGTTGGGCATTGTGTTAAGTACTTTACAAATATTTTATTTATTGCCCTCATTTTACAATTGGAGACACTAATTGCAAGCAAAAGTCAAGTGATTTGCTCAGGGCCACACAGATGGAAAGTACTTGAGACTAGATTTGAACTCAAGTCTTCCTGACTCTAAGCCCAGCCCTTTATCCCCTGTGCCATCTAGCTTCCTATAATAAGCACTTATTAAGCATTACTGTATATCAGTCACTGTGCTAAGGTCTGGAGTTCAAGAAGGACAATAACACAATTCATGATCTCAAGGAGTTCATTTTCTAGTGGTGGGGAAAGGGAGAATATGCAAATAACTATATACATACAAGATATATGTGTGAGTGTATATATTTTATTCATATCTATATTATCAATGAAAGGTAATCTTGGAAGGAAGACATTGAGTGGAATAGAAGGAAGGCAGGAGTCAGAGAGGCCTGCTTTTTGCAGAAGCCAAGGAAGCCAGGAAGTGAAGATGAGGAGGGAGAGCAGTCCAGTGTAAGAGATAGTGCAAATGCTGATACTCAGAAGATTCAGGGGTATGGGGAAAACAGCAAATTGGGCAATATGACTGGCCTGTAAAGTGCTTGCAAGGGTGAAAAGTACAAGAAGGCTGGAAAGGTAAGAAGGTGCCAGGTTATAAAGTGCGTTAAATGACAGAGTTTTATATAGAATTCCAGAGATGATATTTATTGGCATTTATTGAATAAAAGAGTGACATGGTCAGACTGGTATGTTAGGAAGAACATTTTGGCAGTTGAATGGAGAATGCATTACATTTGGGAGATGAGTGAGGGAGATTAATCAAAAGGCTATTATAATAATCCAAGTGAAAGATAATAAGGACATCTACAATGGTGATGCCTATGCAAGTAGAGAGAAGAGGATGTATATAAGAGGTGTGAAGGTAAAAGCAATAATATTTGATAATGGGATTAGTAAGGGATAAAACCAACATTGAGAATTTAGGTAACTAGATGGATGATAGTGACCTCAATAATATTAAAGCAGTTTGAAAGAAGGGAGCTTTTAGGAACACATTTAAGTTATGTTTTGGACAAGATGAATTTGAGATGCCTATGGGAAATTTGTTTTGGGATGTCCAAAACACAATTGGTATGCTGGGTCTGGATCAGGAGAAAGATTGATTTTTAGGATACAGAGCCCTGGGAATCATCTGCATGGAGATGATAGTTGAACCTTTTGAAACAATATAGTAGGAAGGAGAAGAGAAGTAGATTTAAGACAGAATCTTGAGGGACATCTATGGTTAGGGCATGACCTAAAGGAAGATCTAGCAAAGTATAGTGAAAAAGGAATGATAAGACAGGCAGAAGAACCAAAAGAGAGCAGTGTCACAGAGGCTCAGAGAAAAGTGTCTAGGATTAAAGAGTAATCAACAGTATCAAAGGTTGCAGAGATGTCAGGAAGGATAAGAATGGAGAAAAGGACATTTGATTTAGCAACTAAGAGGTCATTGGGTAACTGGAGATAGTTGCAGTTAAATGAAGTTGGAAGCCAGACTACAGAAGATTTAGAAAAGAGTGAGAGGAGAGAAAGTAGAAGCAATGTGTATAAATGGCTTTCTCAAGGAGTTTAACGAAAAGGGGAAAAGGAACTATAACAAATAACGAAGAATGATAGTGGACACAATTTGCTCAAAAAGATGGGAAGAGGTGGGGCTCAAAGTTTCATGTTGAGGGGTTTGGCTTGGCAAAGAGAAGGGCCAACTCTTCATATGAGACTTGGGTGAAGGAGGAAAGAGTGGGAGAAGACATCTGGGTGATGTAATTTGAGAACTGAAACAAAAGGAAAGCCTCCACAAATGACTTCAGTTTTTTTGTTTTGTTTTTTGGCCAAGTATGGAATGAGGTGTGCAGCTGAGACAGCAGAGAGAGGGAACACTATGGGAGGCTTGATGAAGTATGAAAAGGCTTGGAATAGGCTCTGTGGTGAGAGAGATAGTGAGTCAATTAAGGAGGTGTAAAAGGATTACCTAGTTGTAGGGACAAGCCAGATGAGATTATTTAACTGTGTAGTGGATCCATCAACACAGTTGCATGAGTTTATATTTTTTCTAACTCCATTTAGCAGCATGTTAATAAGGGCAAATGAGGTTGATTGTGGGAGTAATATAAGTAGTCCAAGGTTTTTATAAAGTATGATCAGCAATAGGACAAGCGGACAAGGTATTGGAGTGTAGAGTTGAATTTATTCCTGAAGGGGAAGAGATAGAGAAAAAAGAATGGAACCAGTGCAGGGGCAATGGTCTGGGAAAGTATGGTAAGGATGAAGAAAGTGAGAATGAAGACAAGGTTAAGGGTCATAAGACAAAGGGAAAGATGGAATGATAAAAAATTATGATCAGATAAAGGAAATTCAGAGTTGTGGGTGATAGGAAGGATATGACTATGTAGCTATGACAGAATATAAAGGTCAAGTCATAGAAACTGAATAGATTGAGGAACTAGGGTAGTTGAGGGAACATAAATATATGTAAGGAAGGAAAATGTCATGGGGGTCAATAAATAATAGCCACCAAAATTGATTGGGTGATAATTGTGGATAGTTGTGAACCTCAAAGGAAAAATGTCTTTCTCTGTCTGTCTCTCTCTTTCTCACTCAGAGTGTGGAAATCATAGTATCTTCATTCTTCCACCAAAATCACTTGTGGGGAGGAGTTTAGTGGGGAAGGAAGAGTACCAGTGAAAGTGCAACTAGTACTAGAAAGAATGTCCAAGGATTTAGTATCATTAGGAGAGGGAGCTGGGTCTCAATGAGGGCCAGAAGATGGAAGAAGTAGGACAAAAAAAGGCTAAAATAAAAGCAGCTAATTAATTATGGAGCAAGTATTCTAGGAGTATAGGCTTAAGCATAGACCAGAAGATGACAGGTGGGGGCAGTTAGGTAGCACAGTGGATAGAGGTCCAGGCCTGCAGTCAGGAGACCATGGGTTCAAATCTGACCTTAGACACTTCTAGCTCTGTGACCCCCCTGGCAAGTCACTTAAGTCGAATTGCCTAGTCCTTGCCACTCTTATGCCTTAAAATTAATACTAAGACAGAGAGCAAGGGCTTAAAAAAAAAACCAAAACTTAAGTTCACTTTCTAAAAAAAGAAAATAGTTATACTTTATAGAGGTATGCTTTCAGGGGTAGTAGGAAGGCTTCGTCCTTTCCATTCTGTCACCCCACACACACTTTCCCCCTTCCACCTTACATATTTGTTCCATAAAGGGTATGAATGGCTGATTTACAGACACTCTAGGAAAAGTTATTTTCAATAGGACCATAGAAATAAGGTCACTAAGTGTCCTGGGCTCCTGGCAGACAGATCAGGCACCACCAAAGGGGGAAAAGGAGGAAGCCCATTAAAAGGCACATCTGAGTGATTTACAAGTAAATTTGTTATTTACTGTACCTGTCTCTCATGTGAAGTCTATAAAAGCATCATACTCCTTTACTGCTGTTCTTTTGACCTTAGTTGATACATCCTTCACTATTTTTTTCTGTTATTTTGATGTACTTCAGGGTGTCACCTGTATACTACAGACTGAGTCCCCAGCCTTTTGGTGAGGAACTATATTTCATTTTCTCAAACCCTTGAGATCTCAGAGTAAAGCTCCCAATGGAACGGGAAAGGAGCCCTGCTGACTGCTCTGGAAAACTTCCAAGAATGGGAAAATGAGAGACAAATGAAGTAGCTGCCTTGAGAATTCTTGAGGGAAAGCTGCGACATCTTGATCTACTGGCTGCCTGAAAGATAAACTCCTGGGAAGAAGCAGCAGAAATTGAGAAGCTCCTAGAATAGTAAGGACATTAGGGGTCAGAATGAATGTGGTATTTAATGTCCAAGCAGAGCTTTGGGAAAGTTTTTGCTGCCAGAAATGAGTCTTGTCTTTAGGATATGTTAGCCAATGAGATATTGTTCTGATGATGTAATGATATGAAGATGGAGTTTCATTGGTGGAGTGTCTATCCTGCTAGAAAGCATTTTGGGGTTGGGACTGGGGGAGTGGGAAGCAGGGAGCTTCCTTGGCAGCTCAGAAAATCCTCTGCAGTTTCATTTAAGTTGTTGCTGAATTCTGCAATTTCCCCCCCCTTCCCAACAAAGCTGAGCTGAGCTTATGCATGGCATAATTTAACATGTATTTGACTGGTGAGCAAGTATGAGTATCTTGAAGGCTTCCCTCTCCCCTCTTTAATTCAGAAAGCTGCTTAGTTCCTAGGTGCCCCATATTTTGCTGCTATCAGCTGCTCACAGCTGTACATCTCTATAGCCAGAAGACTTACTAAGTGCTCTAGCACAACACCAACATAGAAGAGTGGGAGTATAAAAGGTGCAATGTTGGTCAAAGAGGAGATGGGGCTTTATTTAAGGATCTTTTACTGGGGTGAGAAAGGAGGCCAGGGCACATCAGAGAACAGTGAAGGTAGTCCCTCTATGCATATATTTCCATCTGATATATTCACTGACATGCACATGCCATAAGCCAACTTCACAGAGATTCAGCACTAAAAATAACACAGAACTTGTTTCTCTTTCATCATGTAAATCTTCTATAGTTCCAGTGTTTTTCCTCCCCCAGACTGAGCCCCTGCTGTCTGCCAGTCTGGGATGGAATTAGCACATTGGTGTCTGCAGAATTCAGTATTCTGGCTGTGGTGACGAAGGGTACCGCCAACCCGCCTCTGCATTTCTGTTCCATGGTTACCTGTCTCTAGGAGTATACAGGGTTCACCCAAAGCTTAGCCCAACTTTGCCACATGCTACTGTCCAGACCTTTATTATCTTGTAAGCAGCTTAATATACCCCCTTCTCCTGCCTCCCAAACATTGACCTTTCCCTTCTTTGACACTTATCATATATGATGTTCTTTCAGACTTCCCTACCCAGCTTCAGGCAAGATCCTTTCTTCATTAAATTCCTTCTTAATATTTTTTTCTCTTCCTAAATGTACAGGCTGTTCCCAGGAGAAGCCTGATAAAGACCCTTCTGTATCCCTTTTGTGTCCTGGATGTTTGGCTAGATGAATTCTAACAAAACCTCTTTTGCCTCCTAAAGTCTACCATTTAGGAGAAAAAGAGGAAAAGAAGGTTGGATTATTATTGAAATAGAGGAAAATCACAGTGGTTTAATACCCTGAAGAGACCTAAAATATCTGTTTTACTTCTAAAGGGCTTTCAAATAGTTATGTCTATTCATAGCCCTTCCAAAATTTGTAATTTTCCATTCTTTTGTCAACTTTGTCAATATGATGGATTTAAAGCGGAACCTTAAGGTTGTTTTAATTTGCATTTCTCAAATTATAAATGATTGGAATATCTTTTCATATGGCTGTATCTCAGACTTTTAAAGTTAAATATACTGAAAGTAACTTACTTATTTAGACTACATGGTGGGTGGTGTCGTCATGCTACTAAACCCCTACATGGGATTATTGGAAATATAGTCCAATCATTTTCTTCACTGAGCTATGCTTCCTGGGCTCAAAGTATTTGTGGCACCAAGGAATCTATGCATAGATACAAACCCTACATGTGTTTTTCTGCATGACAACTTTTTCTATTTCTTATACAAGGTGAGTTCTGCCCACTTAAGATGAGTATATTTACATCAGATGTCTAAATATGTAGCTAGGCAACTCAAGGGGAGGCATGATATCTCTGGAATCTGTTCCATCACATGCCAAAGGAGATTGTGATTCCTGCCCCAGGGAGAATGGGAGAAGTCAATGAGGCTAGCCTTTTGAAAAGTAGGGGGACTGGACTAGAATTATGTCTGTCTGCTACCTTAAATATTGTTGGTCTTGGAACATGATTTTTAGTTTCAAAAACCACTAACTTTCTCTAGTCACAATCCCTTAAAAAGTAGAGGGTTCATCAAGCTTTTTCCCACCTGTTTAGTCCCTTTCCAACAAATTAAAGTTATGTAAATCCCAACAAAAATAGTTAATAGCAACTATACCTATTTATCCAAACAAATACCAAATTGGAGAATTTAAACAGCTAAGAATATACCAGAAAATACATAATATTGAATGAGGTCTTTTGATGGGAATGAGATGAATTTTTTAAAAAATACCTTCTTTCTTAGAATCAATACTGCTCATTGGTTCCAAGGCAGAAGAGTGGTAAGGGCTAGGCAATGGGAGTTAAGTGACTTGCCCAGGGTCCCACAGCTAGGAAGTGTCTGAGGGCAGATTTGAACCCAGGACCTCCTATCTGGTCCTGGTAGGCCTGGCTCTCAATCCACTGAACCACCTAGATGCCCCAATATGAGAGAGACTCCAATCTCACCTAAGAAGAAATTCCCTCCTAAGACTCTAGGGAAGCAAGTTGGAAATCAGGGACATGATGAAGGGTCAGGTTGGCTTACATTTCAGTGGAAGTTCTTTGAGGGTAAGGACTATGCCTTCTTTTGTATATCCCCATTATCTTTAAAGAAGTCTGTAATGCCATGATATCCACCTTCCCCACCCTTACTGACTCCCTCTTTTTGCTGTGATTATTCTAAAACTTTTCCAAGTTTCTAATTACCACCCTCACCACTTAACACAACAAAGGGTGAAACTTCCAATTTCACCAAGGAGATTGTGCCTTCAGGGAGAAGACCATCACCCTTTCTCTCCATTCTTCCCATCTGAGAGAAGCAAGGGGCTCCAACTCCTCACTAAGGCTCATCCCTTTATCTGTATTATCTTAATCCTATTCCTTCTAGCATCTTTCAGAGCTTCATTGCAACAGTAATTCTCTGTCCTTTATAAATAGGATAATAGATTTTAGAGCTGGAACAAGTTCAATCCAACCATCTCATTTTTTTGTAAGGAAACTGAGATGCACAAAGTTTCAGTGACTTGTTGAAGATCACACAGAAAGTGGTTGGCAATCAAACCTAGATCTTATTTCAGATGGAGCATTCTTTCCAAATGATGCTTTTCTCTCTCCCTCTCTCCCCCATCTCTCTCTGACTTCTAATTTGTTTACAAATATATTCAAGATTCCCTTTTTTAAAAAAAGCAATTACTTGATCTTTCTGCCTTATAACATTTAATCAAAGGTACAGTAGGAAGAATTCTGGATCTTGAATAAGAGAACTTGGATTTGAATATAACTCTCTCTGCCACCTGTGTGATCTTGGCAAGTTGTCTAACCTCTCTGGGTTTTGGTTTCCTGTAAAATGACAGGGTTAGATTAAACTTCTTTTGGCTCTATGTTTAAGGAGAAGGGATTTAAATAAACGGAAGAGGCACAAGGGCAGAGCACTGAAGCACTCCATTATATACCTCCCTCTGTTTGGGCATTTATTTATTAAATAACACTTTTTGGATCTAGTTGTTCACCTTGTTCTAAAACCACCTCAATACGCTTTTATTCCCATGTCTTTCCATTTTGTCCAGAAGGCTATCATGAGAGACTTTATTGAGTATTTTTCTGAAACATATGAACAGCAAGGGATAATGGTGACAAGTGGTGGGTTTTTTAAAGCAATTAACTAACTACCCAAGATTGTAACTTGGCATAACTAAAATTATAGAGTGAGATGGCTTGGACATGCTGCCAAGTGAGAAAGAACCCAGTCTGTTATTCCTGATGCATATTTGACCCATCTCTCCCAATTACTTCTTCTTCCAGGGAGCAGTGATTAGAATAAGGAAGATCTCAGTACACCAACAGTTGAGAGAATAACTTTCAGTTGACTCCCTCTATCCCTACTGTTTGTTCTTTACCCTCACCCTTTGACCTCACCCCCACCTCCTGAATTCATTAGATGGATGGAATCTGAGAAAATTTATCTTCCTACTTCTAAAGGGTTTCCCTTCTTTTCAGCATATAATTTTGCTATGGTTACTTTTATCATAGTAATAACAGCTCACATTTATTTTTCATTTGTTTGCAAAATGATTATTGGAACATCACTTTTCTGTGGGGTGGGTGTTATTATTATCCCTCTGACTCAAATGAGGAAATAGATGAAGAAAGAAGTTAAGCAATTTGCCTAAGGTCACACAGCAAAGCATTTGAAGCTAAGAAAAGAAACTAGATTCTATTGATGACATTCTGGTGTACTTTCTATTATGCCAAGACCTCTGGGGTCTAAGATTGATTTTGGGGTCGAAGGACATGGTATTTTCAGTAAAGTGAGCTAGTTATAGAGGTGGTGTGGAAATGGAGTGCATGGTAGAGGAGATATCAGAGAAATACCATGAAGCATCTTTTAGGGAGGCTATGATGGAGTAAAATGAGGTTGATTGGACAAGGACTCAGCTTGGAGCAGATGTTAGCTACCTTCAGCATCTTAAGCACTTAAACTAATTAGATTGTGAGTAGAGATTGACTTTTGCGCTTTTTTTTTTGATCATATAATGCCTAGCACATAGTAGGCACTTAGCAAATACTTATTGACTCTAATTGGGTGACTGCCTCAAGCCTTCATTTTTATTGCATAATTGTGTAATTAGAATTTTGCTCCCCGGGATTCTAAATCCCAGCTTCCCGTTAGCCTTCTCACATTAAACATAGGGAAGATATATAAGTTTTGTGTAGCTCCGCCCTCTCTCTTTTTCTCAAACCACAGTTGGTGTAGGTTGGGGGAGAGCCAGGCAGGAGAATTTTACTCATGTTTTTACTCATGTTTTTTTTTTTTTTTTTTGGTTAGGGGGCAGCTGGGTAGCTCAGTGTATTGAGAGCCAGGCCTAGAGATGGGAGGTCCTAGGTTCAAATCTGGCCTCAGACACTTCCCAGCTGTGTGACCCTGGGCAAGTACTTTTGTTCTTTTATTTCTTCTACTTCAAATGATTACTAATAAATCTTACAAAATATAATACTCGGAGTTATTGGATATTAATTTAATCTTACAATAGGTAGCACTCAAGGCAAGTTATAATCATACCACCTGAAAAGTGACCCCTGCCTCAGGGATTCTAGCCTCCTGGTATAGTTAAAGCACAGCTGGAAACCCCATTTCTAACCACCTTCAAACCTTTGTAGGAGAGGAAAAGAGTTCTGTGCTAATAAGAAAAGGTATGGTGTGGCAGTGGTTGTTTATTTTTGGTCTGAAGAGAATAACCAATACAGCAGGAAGCCACTATGTCATAGAAGTGAGACAGGACCTCATCTTGTGTGACTCCTCCCAGATTGTGATTGAACAGATGGGAATCCTTGGAAGGATATAGAAAAGGACATTTTTAAAAACCCAGCAATGATAAGCCAAAGAATTGCCGGAGAAGTATACCACTCCAATTTTCGGCACCTTTGGACAAAACTCTGGTAGTTATGCCTTAGTTTTAATTTTGCATTCTACTCCTGAAGACACACATAGAATCTTTTATCCTAGCTTTGTAAATAGCTATTTTGTAAATAGTTGTATACCAATTCACATTTTTATCAACCCAATTTTCCCTATTCCAGTCACTAAAAATAAATTGTTAGTACTGTTTGTACTCTTCCCATTAAAAAAATCCTTTTTGTTCTAGATTAGGAGGGAAGGAGGAGATAGTCATTATGACTGTTTCCAAGGCTATTTAAAAGAATAGCAAGTTCAGGATTAAATGTAGAACATCTTTTCAGATTTTTATCTCTGCTTCTGAAGTTTCAATGAGACTGACTTTGGGTAGGTCCATATTAAGTCACAGGTTTTTAGTTCCAATTCTTTCGTCTACTAATTTTAATCTGTGTAACTTTGAGCAAATCATTTGATTCCAAGATACAATGTGGTACAATGGGAAGAGCAGCAGACATGGAGTAAAAGGACTCAAGTTCAAATCTCAGCTGTGCCATTCACTTATCTGTGTTACCTTATACAAGCTACTTATGTTTTCTATATTTAAATTTCCTCATCTGTAAAATGAGGAGATAGGACTAGATGACCCCTAAGGTCTGTTCCAGCTCTAAATCCATGTTGTCATAAATGGTTTCAGTAACATTCCTGTCCCTTTTCTATCTTCCACAGAAATGTTCTAAAGCTATATTTTATCAATTCTCCATTATCTACACCAATGGAAGAGAGTAGTGATGTAGACAATTCAAATCTAAAATAAATTATATTTTACTATGGAATACATATACAATTTTCAGGGAATGGAAAAGAGATTTATCTTCCTAATTATGTTTTACTGGGTCAAATATTTGTATTAGTTTCCATTTCTAGAGCAACACCAAATGATTTATGGTATGAGATGACCCCAGTGCTCTTAGGTGTATCTACTGAGGGGATTGGAGGAGGGTGTCAAACAAACCTAGGATTAAAAATTTGCTGTGGACAATACCCAGAGAGAATAATCCATTCACAGATAATGGAGAGTTGACTGTGCATATGGAATAATCTGCTCCCAGGAGAGAAAGCTATTGTACAATCACTGGTCCTTTATTACTCAATAAAAATATTGTGTCACTCACAAGTAAAATACAATCATACTCAAGGAACAGATAGGCTGAGTAAATACATATTCTGTGCCCTGAATTCACCTGACTTTAAGAAATCAACCAACTGTCCACCAATAGGAATCTTTGAATTCACCAGGCTAAAGAAGGGTACAAAGTCCAACCTCTTGAGCATTTTAATTAGCATATGCCTTCATGTTTTCATCAGAAATTAAAAACAGACTACATCTAGATTCTGTTCCTTCAGGGCCCAGAAAGAGCTGGGCAAGCAGGCCCTGTGCAGTGTTTAGATCATTGGGCAAGGCATATTAAGTTCTGTCCACATTCATATCCTGGAATAATAATGTCAGGTCCTGTAAGAATACTGTCAGCATAGCTAAAGCCCAGGGCGAGGCTTGACATGAATGCTAAGAACAACAAAAAGGATGGCATTTTTAAAGCTATGTTGGGGTCAAGAGGAAGAACAAAGAAAGGTTAGAACCTTGCTGCTTTTCGTGCATGGAATAATGATCATTAAAGAGATGGATGAGCTACTTACTCAGCTGCTTTTGTTTCTGTTTTCTTCAAGACTGCCCAGGGTGGAGGTTTTGGGGAAGGGGGAGTGTTATGCAGGTGAATATTGAATAAAAAGGGATAACAGGAATTGAAATCTAAGATAAATGGAAAAGTAAGGAAGTACCTAGCTTTCCTCTAAGTCTGTGACCAAAACTGAATAAATTGCATCCCAGAGTACTAAAAGACCTTGTAGGCATGATTGCTAATCTGTCAGTAATCCTTAAGGAATCTAGGAAAATGGGAGAACTGCTACAGGAAAGGTTGCCCCTACTTTCTTTTTTCTTGTCCCCAATTGAATTGAAGGGGATGCCCTTCAATTGGGGAATGGCTGAACAAATTGTGGTATATGTTGATGATGGAATATTATTGTGCTAAAAGGAATAATAAAGTGGAGGAATTCCATGGAAACTGGAACAACCTCCAAGAAGTGATGCAGAGTCAAAGGAGCAGAACCAGGAAAACATTGTACACAGAGACCAATACACTATGGTACAATCAAAGGTAATGGACTTCTCCATTAGGGTCAATGCAATGTCCCAGAACAACTTGCAGGGATCTAAAAAACACTATCCATAAGCAGAGGACAAACTGTGGGAGTAAAAACACCAAGGAAAAGCAACTGCTTGACTACAGGGGCTGAGGGGAAATGACTGAGGAGAGACTCTAAACGAACACTCTAGTGCAAATACCAACAACATGGAAATGGGTTCAAATCAAGAACACATGTGAAACCCAGTGGAATCACGCGTCAGCTACGGGGGTGGGGGGGAGGAAAAGAAAATGATCTTTGTCTCTAATGAATAATGCTTGGAAATGATCAAATAAAAATTATTAAAAAAAAAAAGAATCAATACTGTAGAGTATTATAATACTATACTACAAAAATAGACAGCAATACTGCCAAGGCAGAAAGGCAATAAAGGTTAGGCAAAGGGTGTTAAGCAACTCACCCAGGGTCACATGGCTAGGAAGCGTCTGAGGTCAGATTTGAACCTAGGACCTCCCATTTCTAGACCTGGCTCTCAATCTACTGAGCCACCTAACTACCTCTGATTGCCCTTATTTTTAAAAAGGAGAAAAAGGTATATTCTTCAAGCTATCAGCCAGTTAGTTTAATTATTCAAAATATTTTATAATGTATTACTAATGGAATAGTTTGTGATTATTTGAAAAGGGCAGAAGTGATAATAACTGTCTTCCTGTTTTATTGACTTCCTAGTCATGCCAGAATAACTTCATTTTTTTGTACAGAATCATTAGACTTTTAGGTCAAGAAAATGACTTCCCTCTTTCTATTTATCCTCATGATGGTTCCTTTCTTATAGCCAACTTTCTCTTACTGATAACAGAGACTGAACCCCACTTTGGTTCTGCCATGATATGTGGGAATAGTAGTGGGATCAGTGCCAGTGGTCTTACACTGGTCTTTGAGTGTCTCAAGGTCCCTAGATGCTATACTTTGATATCAACAAGATATTTTAGAAAATCTCTCATTCTATCCTTGTAAGACAAGGTGAAGAGTTATAATTGGGTAGATTCAGAGCTGGTTAAATAATGAAATATAATGAGTCATGAATGATGAATCAGTAGGAAGCTAGTGAGAGAGATGAACTTGGGTAAGTTTCTTTGGGCCTCAGTTTTCTTATTTCTAAAATGAAGAAATTGGACTAAATTATCTCTAAGATCCCTTTTAGTTCTAAAACCATGTTCTATGTTTTATAGTATATATAGTATAGTGGCATTCCTCTGTCCTTGATACCATTGTTCTTGCTCTCTCAATAATAGTTAATATAACAATATAACATACCTAGCATTTATGCAGCAATTTAAGATTTGCAAAATACTTTAACTTGTATCTCATTTCATCCTCACAACAGCCCAGGGAAGTAGGTACTATTATTATCTCCATTTTATGGTTGAAGAAACTAGGGCAAACAGAGATTAAATGATTTGCCCAAAGTCATATAGTTAGCAAGTATCTGGGATCAGATTTGAACTCAAGTTTTCCTGACTCTAGGCCTAGCCATCTATCCATTATGCCATCTATATGTTACATGAAGGCATAGATAGTTTACTTATCAAATTTTCTGATGACATGTAGATGGTAGAAATAGCCAATTTAATGGATAACAAAATAAGGGGCCAGAAAACTAACAGCAGAATCTGAAGATAAAAATCAAATATGATGAAATATTTTAATAAGGATGTATGAAAAAAGACTGCTTTTGACTTTAAAAAATCATTTGCAAAAATGTAGGATACACTTTCTAGGCAGCACTGGATTGATCCCCAAAGGACTTTCTCTATTAAGCCATAGAAACCTCTTCATCCTGGAAGCTCTCTCTCCTTCCCTCTGCCCCTGAAGCCTTGCCCTCTGATTGTCCAGGTCCTCCCAGAATCTCTATTTTGAAGAGATCATGGCAAAGATTTCTGTTCCCTTTTTTTTTTAACCCTTACTTTCTGTCTTAGAATTGTTACTATGTATCAGTTCCAAGGCAAAAAAGCAGTAGATTTCTGCTTCCCTTTTCAGGTTGTACTGCTAATTCATTTCCACAAGACTTTTTCTACCATGTTTCCACAACAGTTCCTTCTTCCTTCTCACCCCTCTTTTCAATTCTCTTCTATCTATTGTCTTCCCCATTACAATGTAAGCTCCTTGAGGACAGGAATTGCCTTTTTTTATACTTGTATTTATATTCCCAGTGCTTTGCATGGTACGTGGCATATAATAAGTACTTTTTTCCCATTGATGTTGGCTTTCCCCTGGCTGTATTTCTGTTTATAAAGTTGATAAAGAAGCCACATATCATTTTCACTAGAAAAAATTCATACAGGAAATAAGGTGAAGAAGTATATGTTTCAATCTGCATTTATACTTTGTTAGTTCTTCCTTTTTTTGTCATGAGTTCCTTGGGTTGTCCTGGATCCTTGTATTACTGAAAATAATTAAGACATTCACAGTTGATCATTGTTCATGATTGTTGTTACTACGTACAACATATAATAAGTACTTAATAAATGACTGTTGACTGACTAAATAGGATTGGGGAGATGCAGCTAGTCATTCATCAAAAGAATCTGATTATATTAGTGGCCTATAAACTCAATATGTCAATAATGTGACATGAAAAATAAAAATGATAAAGTGATCTTGGGTTACATTAATAAGAAATGTAGTAGGCATATTACAAATAGGATTTGTGTGCAAGGAATGGCATAAAAACCTGGCCAGGGGCAGGTGCAATTGGAAAGGGAGGTAGGCCACTCTTATGTTAAGATGATGGCAAAAAAAAAAGGAGAGCAGTAGTGTTGCCCTGATATTTGCATCTTTAAATACTGAGAGAAATTCCTCGTGAAATATTACAGATCCCCTGCATAGGATTTGTGGGAAGACATAAATAAATACGCTCTGCTAGGCTCATTGGTAGATATATAAACTGGCAGAGCCATCCCAGTATCAAGAAGATTCCAGAATTCTGTCCCATTGTACTTTATCCCAGGCACATTGCATTTAATGTGTTCCATGGTCATCACATTGTTGAAACACACCTAGAGGAAGGTAAGTAGAATGCTGAAGGTACTTAAAATGATGCCATACAAGAATCAAATATGTTTAGTATAAGGATAAATGAGGAATTTGGGGTAATTTAGGAGTTATTAGTTAAGGACTGGCTGAATGTCTGAAGCCCAGCTTGGAGCATGAAGCTAGAGTTCAGGCTTGGGATTCTGAGGTACTTGAAGAGTTGAGTCACCAACTGTCAAAAGGGTCTTGGAGTTTACCTTGGCTCTGAGAGACTAGTCCTTGCTGTTCTCTGCATCTTTTCTTGGGAAACTTGGAAAACCAGAATGACAGTTGGGATAGGAGAGAAAGTGCAAGTTGCAGAGTTGCTGAATTAAGGAGACCAACAGAAGAAGATCTTTTTTGTACCTCTGTGTGGCTGGAGGTTAGAGACAGTTTTTGAGGCCTAGTGAGGCCCAGAAATTTGACCTAGCCTGACTAGTCTGAGAACTGGGCTGGGCTGACAGCTGAAGAACTGAACTGAAATTGACAGTAATTTAAGATTTAAATATAAGGATATTAACTATTGGAAATAGGCTTTTTTAGAATCAGAGTAGACCTGATTTCAGGTGGAAAAACCCTCATAAAAGGTCCTAAAGTTGGGATTAGGTAGACCTCTTCTAGCTTTAGGGATACTATTCTTTTTTTAATTTTTAATAGGCAATGGGGGAAGTGACTTGCTCGGGGTCACACAGCTAGGAAGTGTCTGAGTTCAGATTTGAACCTAGGATGTCCTATCTCTGGGCCTGACTCTCAATCCACTGAGCAACCCAGCTGCCCCCTAGGGATACTATTCTTAAAACTGTATTTCATCTATTCTTACCTTTCCTCAAAACTGTTAATGCCTATTAAATAGAGTTTTTTGTTTGTACCAGCTGTCTCCAACGTTGTATCAATCAGTTTTTCTTAGGCAGGCCAAACTGTTACAAGATCTCAGCTCTAGTTTAGCTGGCAATCAGCTGGTTTAATAACAACAACCAAACCCTGTAAGAAGATAAAGTGTATCCCATTCTCAACTCTTCATTAGCCTGAAGGAGAGAAGATATTCTATAATTATGATAACTGTCTTCAGCATTTTGAAGGCTTGTCCTATGGGGATTCTACAAATATTTATTTATTACCACTCACACACAAGACATTTATGCTTGGTGTCAAGGGTGCCAAGATGAGACATTTGCATTCTACTGGGGATACAGGGAATGAACACAAATAACTATGATAAAGGATAGGGAATGAAAGTGGCAAAGAGAGAGATAGAACAAAGTGCTCTAGGAACATTTGTGAAGAGAGAGGATACTAATAACTGAGGGAATTGGAAAGGCTTCACCTAAGAAAGAATGTCAGAACTGAGTTGTTTGGTTTAAAAAAAAAATTTTTTTAAACCCTTACCTTTTGCCTTAGACTCAATACTGTGTATCGGTTCCAAGGCAGAAGAGTGGTAAAGGCTAGGCAATGGGGGTTGAGTGACTTGCCCAGGTTCACACAGCTGGGAAGTCAGATTTGAACCTAGGACCTCCCACCTCTAGCCTGGCTCTCAATCCACTGAGCTACCCAGCTACCCCAGAACTGAGTTTTGAAGGAAGATAAGGGCTCTGAAAGGCAGAGACAAGGAAGGACAGCATGGAATACTAGGAGTCTGCCTGCCTAGATATTTATAAGAACATTATGAAAACAATTATAAAATATCTTCACATAAACAAAGCCAGATCTAAATAACTGGAAAAATACTGATTGCTTACGAGTAGGTTGAACCAAATTAACAAAATGGCAATACTACCTAAATTAATTTACTTATTCAGTGCCATACTAAATAAAACTACAAAATCACAGCTAGAGAAAATAATAACAAAATTCTTCTGGAAGGACAAAAAGTGAAGAATATCAAGGGAATCAATAAAAAAATGTGAAAGAAGCAAAAGGAAATTGTAAAAGATTACTCTCAGTTTTAGAGCTTGGTGACTGGAAGGTGGTGGCCTCATCAAAAGGATTAGGAAGATTTAAAGAAAGGGTTGGCTTAATGCAGAAAATAATGAGTTTACTTAGGAGTATATTGAGTTTGAGGCATAGACAAGCCTAGATATCCAGAGTTCTAGGGAGAGATTAAGACTAGATATACGGATGTGGCATTAATCTTCATAGAAATAATCAAACCAATGGAAATTGTCAAGAACACCTAGAATTATAAGAGAAAAAGACCTATAATAGCACTGAGGGAAAATATGGATACCACTGTAGCAATAGAGACCAAGAGGCTTCCAGATAGGCACAAAGAGAACTAGAATACAGTGGTGTTATGGAAGAATAGAAATTGATTGTTCAGGAAAATGGAGGTGATCACCAGTTGCCAAAAGGCCAAGGAACAACAGGAGCAATACAATTCCATAAAATTTGAAAAATAAAAGTTTATTGGTAACCTTTGAGAGAGTAATTTCAGATAAAATGCCAAATTACAAAGTATTGAGGTACTCAGGGATAATGAGAAAGTGAAGGTAGCAAACTTACTTGATTCTTTTGAGGACTTTAACAGTGAAAGTTTAGAATGCTATAGAACAACAGCTTGAAGGGAATAATAGGGTCAGGTGAAGTTATGTATTTTTTTATGGATGGGGAAGATCGAAGCATGTTTGTAGGCTATTGGGAAGGAACAGTGGTGTACTCATAAATGTTTAACAATTGACTCTCAGAAAAGGCCTCATACACTTTAAAATTTAATCTGCATTATTAACATTTTTTCATTACTTTATTAAGTATAAACATTCAACAAAACAATAATCCAAACCCTGATTCATAGTGTTCATTGATTACCAAGGTGTAAATGCTCACACTGAATATTTCTTAATCAGCTCTCCCCTACAGCTTCAAGGCTCAGTAAGAAAGGCAGTAATAAAGAAGAGAAAGTGATAATAATTAATGTGATAATAATTAAGTGATGATTAATTAAAATAATAAAATAATAATAATAAATAACAAGGGATCAAGAATACAGACAAGTTTGCTTTATTAAGGAAAAGGGCTACCTTCCCCTTTGAGACTGGGCCAAAAGAGAAGCTAGGTGATAGTATAGAAATTTTTGAGATGCAGGTTACAAGAGAAGGAGGTGATAGAATTCATAATGTGTGGCAGAAAAGTAGAAAGAGAGGTCATCAAAGGAGAGAGAGAATGGTAGGACTAGAACTGGGAACTTGCAATAGGAGGAAGGTCATACAGCTACTTTGGGAACTGTGAAAAAGAATCATGAAAGATAAAAACAATTAAAGAATTGCTATGCAGCAGTGAGAGTCTGGATAAAATGAATTTGCAATGGACTCAGTTGGCAGGGTTCCATGATTTTCTACAACAGCATTCAAAAGCATGGGAGCAAGTATAGAGATTGTTGGTGTGGTTGTATCAGTTGGCAGGAGGATGGAAGGAGTCACTGGTGGAGAAGAGTGTCTAGCTGAATGACTGTTCTTTGATGAGATGTCAAGGGTATATCTGATTTTTTCATCAAATCACCAGTTGTGGCATCATCTACTTTTATCCAGTGGTCAAAGTACTATAATCCTTACAACTAGATTGAAGATTTATGCACACTTAGTTTATGCTTCTTTTTTTTTATTATTGCATTAACTTTATTTATTTTTTAAACATTATTTTATTTGGTCATTTTCATACATTATTCATTGGAAACAGAGATCATTTTCTTTTCTTCCCTCCCCTCCCTCCCACCACCTCTCCCATAGCCCACGCGCAATTCCACTGGGTTTCACATGTGTTCTTGATTCGAACCCATTTCCATGTTGTTGGTATTTGCACTAGAGTGTTCATTTAGAGTCTCTCCTCAGTCATTTCCCCTCAGCCCCTGTAGTCAAGCAGTTGCTTTTTCATCGGTGTTTTTACTCCCACAGTTTGTCCTCTGCTTGAGGATAGTGTTTTTTCTCATAGATCCCTGCAGATTGTTCAGGGACATTGCATTGCCACTAATGGAGAAGTCCATTACCTTCGATTGTACCACAGTGTATCAGTCTCTGTGTACAATGTTCTCCTGGTTCTGCTCCTCTCACTCTGCATCACTTCCTGGAGGTTGTTCCAGTCTCCATGGAATTCCTTCACTTTATTATTCCTTTTAGCACAATAGTATTCCCTCACCAACATATACCACAATTTGTTCAGCCATTCCCCAATTGATGGGCATCCCCTCATTTTCCAATTTTTTTTGCCACCACAAAGAGCGCAGCTATGAATGTTCTTGTACAAGTCTTTATCCTTATTATCTTTTTGGGGTACAAACCCAGCAGTGCTATGGCTGGATCAAAGGGCAGACAGCCTTTTATCGCCCTTTGGGCATAGTTCCAAATTGCCCTCCAGAATGGTTGGATCAATTCACAACTCCACCAGCAATGAATTAATGTCCCCACTTTGCCACATCCCCTTTAGTTTATGCTTCTGATGGACTGATTGATTCAGTTAATGTGTTTGGGCATTCTATGATTGAAGTAGTAGGTGGAACCCCTGGGAAATCAGAAAAGGCCTGTTTGAAGTGTGGCACATTGGCTGAGTTTTGAAGTGTTCTAAGGGTTTCAGGAAACAAAGGTTAGGTGATAAATTCCAGGTAAATGAATTCCAGGTATACAAAAAAGGGAGATGAAATATCATGTACAGGGAACAGAAAATAAGCTGATTTGACTAGAATTTAGAGTATACAACAGGAACTTAGGTATAATCAGTTTGGAAAAGCAAGCTGGAACTTAATAGAGAAAGGCTTGAAATGCCAAATAGAGGAGTTTGTTTTTTTATTTTTTATCCTATAAGCACTAAATTTCTTTTTTTTTTTTAATTAAACTCTTACCTTCTGTCTTGGAGCCAACTGTGTTGGCTCCGAGGCAGAAGAGTGGTAAGGGTTAGGCAATGGGAGTTAAATGATTTGCCCAGGGTCACACAGCTGGGAAGTGTCTGTGGTCAAATTTGAACCCAGGACCTCCCATCTCTAGGCCTGGCTCTCAATTCACTGAACCACCCAGCTGCCCCCAAGCACTAAATTTCTTGAACAAAGGAGTGACCTGTTCTTTAGGAAAATTTTTTGGGCAGCTTTGAGAAGGCTAATTTGGAGAGGAGAAGGTTTTGCAACAGGGAAATCAATGAGGAGGCTAGTACAGTAAGAGGTGATGAGGGCCTGAACTTGCAGGGTGGGTTGTTAAGGTCTGAATGGAGTAAAGGGGGCAAATGTAAGAAATGCTTTTGTGAAGGCAGAATTATTAAGACATAGTAATTGAATATGGGGATGAGTGAAAAGAACTCAATGTCAACCTAGGCAAGTGGAAAGAATGGTTAGGGCCCTTGGGAGAAATAGGGAAATTAAGAGGAAGGGGTAAACTTTAAAGAAGTTGGTGAATGATAATGGCACAGAGAGGTTCTTAAAATGACAGTAGGTTCCATGGAGCCAACCTGCAGCCAAGTCATTGTGTACTGAGGATGCATTCACCATTGTGCCTCATTTCTGGCGTGACCCTTCCCCCACTTTTTACTAAAACTAAACTAGACCAGGGCAGATTGCCACAACATGCTGAATGCCCAGAATTAGGGACCATGATTCCAAGCTGGCCTCTCTCTGGGTGTCTCAGGGTCCCTGAAGCTGGAATTCCCTATTATGGATCTGCTTCCAAGTCATGTGGTAATAGAGGGAAGAGGAGACAACCTTTCTGTGGATAGTTAAGACTGCCAGGAGAACTATGTGGTAAGAAAACCTCTAATCCCAGTGTCTGAGAAAGTGGAGACAGAAGTAGGGGTGGTAGGGGCAGCAAGAACTTAATCTCCTCCAGAGGTTGTACAGATATTTGACCTCTTGGGAGGCTCATGCCTGACAAGAACCACTCCAGGTCTCACAGAGTCTCTTTGGCACAAGCCCTTTCAATCCCTGACCCCTATGGCCATGTGCCTGGATAAATGACAGCCGTGCCATTTTTCAAGGCATCTGATCTGCCCAATGGACAGGAAGCAAAGACATCAAAGAGAACAAGGGGACCACAGAGAGTTCTGGCAGGCCCAAGCCTGGATTTGACTCCAGAGGAGAGCATCTTTTACCTTCACTTTGAAACACGGAGTGGTTCCCAGGGAGGTCCAGCACAGACAAGATCCAGGGTAAGGAATCTGAATTTAAACTCGGGGTGGTCAGGGTGGAAATTATCTCACATAGAGTTCTATGTCCTCATTCCTAATGGAAAAGAATGATTTAGCAAGAAACTTGGTGGGAGATTGGCAGCAGCAGAAGAGTTAAATTTATTATGCTTGGATAAATCAATTCATATCAATAAGATTTCAGCTTCATATAAAGGGGGGTGGGGAACATAATTAAACCTGTCCAAATGTGAAAGGAATTGTCTCTGTTGTCAAGACTTCTCTAGAGATCTTCAGGTTAGAGGCTAGATTCAATTAAATTCAAAGAATATTAAGATGTACTCCGCAGTGGTGGGGTAGGGGTGGGTGGGAGGGCAGATGGGGGAGGAACTTTTTGAGAGGTAGGCTTAGGCTGAGACTCAAAATCTTGGGTTCAAATTTGACTTCAGACACTTCCTAACTGTATGATCCTGGGCAAGTCATTTAACTCCTAATGCCTAGCCTTTATTGCTCTTCTGTCTTGAAACCAATGCACAGTATTGATTCTAAAATGGAAGGTAAGAATTTAAAAGATGTTTTTACTCTGGGCAAGGTGTTCAGTTGGTTACAAAATCAAAACTAAAATGCTCCTTGCCCTCAAGAACCTGACATGCTTAGAGCCTGGAGTAGGAGATATAAAATATGATAGAAGAAGTATAATATAAATTTGGGGGAGAGAGAGAGAACACTAACAACTGGAATTGGGGTGACTGAGAAGATTCCTATTTGGATTATGGTTTAGATATCATGGGGCAGCCAGGTGTTGAAGTGGATAGAACTACCTGGAATTAGTAAGACCGAGTTCAGGTCCAGTCCTAGACACTTGCAGTGTGTTATCCTAGGCAAATCACTTTAACTTATGCCATATTCATTTTCCTAAACTGAAAATGGGGATAATATCACCTACCACTTGTAATTTTTATAAGGATCTAATTATGAGAGGAAGTTCTTATGCCTTAATAGTATAAATGCTAGCTGTTATTGTTCTATAAGGCTTAAGTCTCTTCTTTGATTCAATGAACTTTTAGAGAGCTAAATCTGGAAAGGGAGATTCAGGTTAACCCTAGCTCCCAGGCAAGACTTCAAGTGACCAATTCCAGGCTATTCAAGCTGTTTCAGTTTTTAAAGACTCACACAAAAGGACACTACTCCACCTGAATGGAATAAAGGCTAATAAGGCTGGAGATCCAGTAATTCTATTAACAGTAGATTATGCAAAGAGCTGGTTAGAAGATTTTAAATGTTTCTTTTGTAAGGAAAAAGGTAATATCCTTTTACCCAGACTTTCTTGTAGATAGGAAAATAAAGCCATATCAAAGAAAATCTCAGTCTCTTTTCACTTTTACTGCCCTTAGAGATATTGTAATAAGCCTGAGACAGTGTCCTTAACTGCTTTATATACTTGTAATAGGGACAGAACACTCTGTTATACCTCACAAACCCCTATTCTTTGTATATTTGGCTGCAAACAATGCATTCCCCTAACAGATTATTTGCTCTAAAGCCTTGTATTAAGACACCACCATTGCATCTTTAGCCAAAGAACTGGGGGTGCTAACCCCAGGCCATTTGACCGAGTGCCAGTTCAATTCCCACAATTTGATAGGATGCCAGTTCAGGTCATTATGCTTTGGCTTGTCTTCGCATCCCCTGCAGTTCTAGTTGTGCATTTTCGTCTCTACTACTATTCTCATGCTGCCTGATAATCACTGGATTGGCAGGACTGCCAGCATGGGTAGTGGCCATAAAAGGGCACTGAACTTGGCTCCATTAAGGGTGTGGGGCAGAAATGGTGGCAAGCTTAGGGTGTTCCAAAGCTCCAAACTGTATTCTGTTTGCTCTATACTGCTGGAAGAATTTGTGCTTGACTGAAAATAGTGATAAACCATTCTTTATTTTATAAATTTATTTTAAATTAACTAATTAATTTGTCACACCAAAATTCCCAAGTATCTCCCACTCTTGCCCTCTCTCCACACTAGAGAAGGCATAATTTGACAAAAATATCAAGGCCGGCTCCCTCCCCCTTTTAAAGTCCTAGGTCAGTGATGGTGAACCTATGGAACAGTTGCCAAAGATGGAATGCAGAGTGCTCTGTGGGCACTCAATCCACAGCCCTGTCCAAGTTCATTATTAGAAAGGCAGAAGGACATGGGCAGAGCTGCTCCCTTACCCCCTCTCCATTGTACCTGTTGACATTTTTTCATATCCTCCACCCCTCTGCCCAGCAGCCAATGGGAGAGCACAGGGGGTAAGGTGGGCAGTTCATAGGTGGCAGAACTAGAGGGAAGAAGAGTGATTGGGCCACTTCTCTCCTCCTCTCTACACTTGCTGAGGACATCCCTCACTTTGCCAGTCAGCCCAGCAGCCCAATGGGAGTGTTTCCTCCCTCCCCTGTGTGGGGTAAGGGGGGGGGGAAATGACACATAGTCTCTGGGAGTGGGGGTGGGCACAGAATTTGATCTGGGGGGTGGGCTGGGAGCAGGGCCCCAAACTCCATTTCTAAAAGCTTCACTATCACTGTCCTGGGGGACCCCTGAAGAATTTGGTGAATTTTCTCAAATACTACAGTTTGGGATCATTCACTGGTTTATTCCTTCCATAATAATCACTGGATTATCAGTTAGTTAGTCAGACTTAATTAGCTTTAGAAAGGGATATTTATTAAGGTCGTATTGTAAAAACAATTGGTATAAAACATGTAGACCCTGTCCCCCCAAAGTCTATGAGACCTTCCTTAAAAAGTACACACAGAGTCAGGGGAAAATGAGTGTAAGATTAGAAATCATGTGTGATGAGGGTCTAATTCATAACTCCTGGAAGTCCCTTTGCTGGAGTCCTCAAGATATTTCCCTTAGGCACAGTGGTCTGTGATTCTTAATACATAATTACAGAGACTGCATTTGCAGATTATACTTATTGGGACTGGGTTGAATCTAGTGGAAGCAAGTAACCCAAGGTCATCCATATAAAGAAGTCAGTGAAAAACTGATAACCAAAGAGGAGATATTTCAAGGGCTTTGGTACATTTCCCAGTTCATAAAGTGAGGCTACATTCATTATGCTTAGCCCAGAGGGGAAGAGCTCTGGGCTGGGCTCTCCCTTCCACCTCAATAGCTTTCTTAGTGCCTTTTAGTGCTTTTCCTAGTAAGGGAGCATCCTTGATAGGGTGGCTCTGTCCTGGAGTTGGGCTCAGGGGGGCATATCACTGAGTGTGAGTTACAGCAGAAGACTTGGGAATGGAAAGTTCAAGAGAAAGATCCTCAGGAGGTTTTCTTCCAGTTCATTTACTAATCCTTTACCAATTTCATCACAGTAGAGCCTATGAGGCTATTGCAGATATTTCCAAGTTGCGTAGATAGAATTAGCCTGATATGTAGGCATGCTGGAGTCCCTACTTTTCTTTTGCTAAAATTTAATTCACTTGGCTAAGTCCTGCTCATTTCCGGGGTGTATGGGGTGTTCAGAGAGGGGTAGTATCTCTGGTATGGAGGGCTTGTCTTGCCCTCCTAGGGCAGCTCTCCAGCTACTGACCCCCACCTGACACCCAGCTCTCACTTGTGGCTCCCAGTAGCTGCTAGCATGTGGCAGCGGCCACACCCCGGGCAATGGCTTCAACAATCTGGCTAAACCTTGTGAGGGTAGCCATCGGCTCGTAGACACCTGGTGAACCAGGGTTTTGTTCACCCAGCATGTGAAGACTGCTTCGACGGAACAGACAGAAGAAACCAATAAGAAGGTTCAACGGCTGAGAGGGCGACGCAGCAAAGCACTGTGGAGTGCTTAGGGCATGTTGGAGCAGAAAAGACAACAGGGCCATCCAATGCAGCTGAGGAAGTCTCCAGGTGTAACGATCTTTCATGCCAATAGACCCAGGCTTCCAATGCCGAGAGAGTGGGACTGTCTCTGTGCATCGACTCTTCCACTTAAATCTCTTTCATGCACAAGTGTCTTTGTGCAAAACTCACAAAGACAATCATCATTCTCGGTTACTGAGAGACTACTACTACCACAGTCACTGCACACCTTTTAGAAGATAGAGAAGAAAGCCAGATGAGGGACTGGATTTGCCATTTTATGAATACAGGGAATTCCTAAAGGAGGAAACCCCTCTGCCAATTGGAGCCTTCTCTTCAACTTAGAGTTCTTGAGAATTATTTGGCAGGGAAAGGTTACTGTCTATGGTTATACAGCAAGTACCTATGAGAGGCAAAACTTGAACTCATGTATCTTCCTGGCTCTTTAATCAGTTCTCTACCCACTATACTTTCTCATTAGTGGGAATATATTCCACAAAATGAGGAATTTTTAAATAGTCATATATTCTCTTCTGAAATGCTAGTTGAGCTTCTATTTATGCAAAAAATTATACTAGACCCTAGGAAAGATACAAAAATGAATGATAGTCCCTGCCCTGGAGGAACTAAGGAACACACAAACACACATTTATAATTCTATTAAATATGTACACACAAACACACAGACACACACAGACACAGACACACACACATATATATATCAGTTGGTGTTATAGTGGATGGAGTGCTAGGATTAGAATCAGGAAGAACTGAGTTCAGATTTGGCCTCAGACTCTTACTATCTGTTGTGTGACTCTGGGCAAATTGTTTAAACTCTGTTTGCCTCAGTTTCCTCAATGAAAGTGGAGAAAATAACATCTATCTCCCAGAGTTGTTGTGAAGATTAAATGAGGCAATATATGTATGAAGCACATAGCACAATACCTAAATGCTATATAAATGCTAATTTCCTCCCCTTCACTCATATTTATATAATTAAAATGTATTATATTGGCAACATCAGGGTAGGGGACCTATTTTGGGGGGAGTCTTAATCTGTGGTTTCATTATTATAAAACACTCCCAAAGTAGAAATTCCCTATACTTATGCAAATTAGCAGTTTTAAACTATGACATTTATATATGAATTTGCATGCTTATCCCTATTATTTTAAGTTCTAGATTTTTAGCATTTTAGCATCTTTAATAAAAACTGATTTTCTTTTTTAAGGCCAAGGTAAGTTTTTCCTGCAAATTTGAATGAAAAAACAAACCCAAGAGAAAGTCCTCTTGATAGAGAAGTCAGGCTCAATTGTACAATTTACAAACATTAACCAAACATACATGGAACCAGACTTATTTAAATTCTCATATTAAAAATGTCTGAAAAGAATTCACAGTTTTTTAAGAATAATGAGCTTTCCAACACTGCTTAGAAGAGGGGTGAAGTTTTTTTTTTTTCCCAATTCTATGCTACAAGTTCACAAAAGTATTAGCTTCTGTCTCTTGCTATATACCAGTATACTACTGGGCAGGACACATGAATGATCCAAATTCAGTTTATTGGTGCAGGTTGTGCCCAAGATAAAATTTTGGTACTTGCATTTGTAATTTATTCATTTCAATGAGCCCTTGTTAAGTGCCAGATAGGTTCTCGGCTCTGGAGATTCAAAGAAAAAAGCTACATGTGGCCCCTAATCTCAAGGAGCTTATGTTTTAAAGGGTAAATACAACAATATACACAAATAAGTAAAGAGAGTAGCAATCTGAGAAGTGAGAAAGCACTTCCAGAAAGGCTTCTATAGAAGGTAGCACCTGAGCTGAGATAAAAAGCAAAAAATTCTGAGGAGAGATATATGTGTGTGCATCCATGTTTTTGGTTTTTTGTTGGGGGAAAGTTATTCCAGGCATGGGGCACAGCCTGAGCAAAGGCATGGAGATGGAATAAAGAATGCTGAGTTCTGGAACAAAAAATAAGCTTGTTTGGCTAGAAATTGGATTCTGTCAAAATGATTAATGTGAAATAAGTCTAGAAAGGTAGGCTAGAGCCAGATTTTGCTTCAAATGTCAAGCAAAACATTTGAAATTTATTCCAGAGGCAACAGGGAACCATTTAGGATTCTTAAATAGGATGATGTATGTTTTAGAGGAAGGCAGCATAATGTAAGTTCAGATTCTGGAGTCAAAAGATCTGGGTTCAAATTCCAGTGTGGACATTTACTATGTGCATGACTTTAGGCAACTTGTTTAATTTCTCTAGGCTTTAGTTTCCTCTTCTATAAAGTGAAGTGATTAGACAAGTTGACTGTAAAGTTTTTCCAGGTCTAAATTATGATCCTATAATACTAAGATTATCTTGGCAGTTACACATAGGATAGATTAGAGGGGGGTGGAGACTGGAAATCAGAAGACCAATTAGGAGATTGTCTTAATAGTTTGGGCAAGAGTAACAAAGGCTATGATAGTTGTTTTAATAGAGAGACAGAGACAGATGTAAGAGATATTATGGTCTTAGACTCAACAAAATATAGCAGCTGAGTGAATAGTGATGAGAGGGCTTTCAAAGAGGCAAGAAGGGGGCAAAGGCTCTTGCAGACAGCGGAGAAGCAGCTGGAGAGAACTGGAGAGAGCCTGGGTGGCCCAGCTTTCCAGGAGTCTTCAGAGCCTCAGTGCTTCATACGACACACAGCCCAACCCAATTGAACTCAATCCAATCAAAAGCCTCCAGAGGACAGGGAAGTTAACATTCCTCCCCTAGAGACTGTACCAAGAGATCTGACAAAGCTCCAAGAGGGGAGACTGACAGCCCCAAAACCAAAACAAAATGAGAGGAGCAAGAGAACAGCCAAATACGGGGAGCAAAGAAGGGGTAAACTCGAGCAAACAACAGAAAAAGAAGAAAGAAATTACAATAGACAGCTTCTGCACAGGTAATGAGCAAAGAGCAAATGAAACAGAGGGGGCGGACCCAGCAAAGGAAAAATCAGAAATCCCAGCGAATTGGATACAGGCTTTGGAAGAACTCAAAATGCAATTCAAAACACAATTAAGAGAAGCTGAAGACAATTGGGAAAAGAACTTAAAAACTAAGATAAGTCATCTGGAAACAGAAAATAGTGTCTTGAAAGCCAAAATCAACCAGCTGAAAAATGAGGCAAAGGAGATGAAAGATGAGAGGCAAAGTAGATGAAAGAGATGAGGTGAAGAAGATGAAAGATGACCTCCAAAGAAAATCTGACCAAAAGGAAAAGGACGACCAAAAAACTAAGGATGAAATCCAGTCTTTAAGAACCAGAATACAACTTGAATTGAGCGACCTCACAAGGCAGCAAGACACTATAAAACAAAACCAAAAGAATGAAAAAATTGAGGAAAATATGAAGCATCTTATTCACAAAACAGAGGATTTAGAAAATCATTCAAGGAGAGACAATTTAAGAATTATTGGCCTACCAGAAGACCATGACAAAGGAAAAGCCTGGACATTATATTACAGGAAATTATTAAAGAAAACTGCCCCGAAATCCTTGAACAAGAGGGAAAAGTGAAGATTGATAGAATCCACAGATCACCTCCTGTACTTAATCCCCAACTGACAACACCCAGGAATGTTATAGCCAAATTCAAGAACTATAAGACCAAAGAAAAGATATTACAAGCTGCCAAGAAGAAATCATTCGGATACCAAGGAACCACAGTGAGGATAACTCAGGATCTGGCTGCATCTACACTGAAAAAAAGAAAGGCATGGAATACGATATTCCGGAAAGCAAGGGAACTAGGTCTACAACCAAGAATCAACTACCCAGCAAAACTGACTATATTCTTACAGGGGAAAGTATGGTCATTCAACAAAATAGAAGAATTTCAAGAATTCGTAAAGAAAAAACCAGACCTGAACAGAAAATGTGATGTCTAAGCACAGAACTCAAGAGAATCATCAAAAGGTAATTAAAAAAGAGGGGAAAAACAACAAAAAAAATTTTTAAGAGACTCAATAAGTTAAAATGATATGTATCCCTATAAGAAAAGAGGTCATTGGTAACTCTTAAAAACTGTTGTTATTAGCTGGGCAGCAAAAAGAAGTATACTTAGAGGGAACAGCAACAAACTGTATAGGATGAAAGGACAAGACATAAATAGGTATATAGATATATGCATGCAAAAATACATATGCATGTGTATGCATATATATATATATATATATAACTAGAGTTTAAAAATAGGTTAATATTAAAAGAAATGGGAAAAGAAACAAATGGGGGTAAATTTATATGTCATAAAGAAGCTCATGGTGGGAGGGGGAGAACATCAATACACTGGAAGGGTAAAGAGGTCAGAGACAGGAAATACTCAACTTTTACTGCTTTGAAAGTGACTCAAAGAGGGAAAAACAATCCAATCCATTGGGGGCAGAGAACAGATTTGCACCCTATAGGGGAGTAGAAGGGTAACAAACGGTCTGGTGGGGAGGGAAGCAGTACAAGAGAGGGAGGGAGCAGGGGGGTTAATTTTAGAAAGACTACAGGGAAAATAAGGGGGGGGGGGATAAATAGGGAGGAGGTAGAAAGGGAAGTAAAATAAGGGTGGGAACAAGGGGAACTATTCAAAAGCAAACATTGGTGTAGAAGGAAATAGTGAAAGAAGAAAAGGCAGGTAAAGGAGCAGAAATCAAAATCCTGGGAAATACCCAGCTAGTAATCATAACTCTGAATGTGAATGGAATGAACTCACCCATAAAACGCAAGCGAATAGCAGAGTGGATTAGAGTCTAAAACCCTACCATATGCTGTCTACAAGAAACACATATGAGAAAGGTAGATACACATAGGGTGAAAGTAAGAGGGTGGAGCCAAATATATTGGGCATCAACTGACAAAAAGAAGGAAAAAATGCAAAGGAAGGAGGACTTGCAGTCCCAGATCTCAAACTATACTATAAAGAAGTAGTTATCAAAACAATTTGGTACTGGCTAAGAGACAGAAAGGAGGATCAATGGAATAGACTTGGTGTAAATGATCTCAGCAAGACAGTTTATGACAAACCCAAAGACCCCAGCTTTTGGGACAAAAATCCATTATTTGATAAAAACTGCTGGGAAAATTGGAAGACAGTGTGGGAGAGATTAGGTTTGGATCAACACCTCACACCCTACACCAAGATGAATTCAGAATGGGTGAATGACTTGAACATAAAGAAGGAAACTATAAGTAAATTAGGTGAACACAGAATAGTATACCTGTTAGACCTTTGGGAAGGGAAAGATTTTAAAATCAAGCAAGACTTAGAAAGAGTCACAAAATGTAAAATAAATAATTTTGACTACATCAAATTAAAAAGTTTTTGTACAAACAAAACCAATGTAACTAAAATCAGAAGGGTAGCAACAAATTGGGAAATAATCTTCATAAAAACCTCTGACAAAGGTTTAATTACTCAAATTTACAAAGAACTAAATCAATTGTACAAAAAATCAAGCCATTCTCCAATTGATAAATGGGCAAGGGACATGAACAGGCAGCTCTCAGCCAAAGAAATCAAAACTATTAATAAGCACATGAAAAAATGTTCTACATCTCTTATAATCAGAGAGATGCAAATCAAAACAACTCTGAGGTATCACCTCACATCTAGCAGATTGGCTAACATAACAGCTATGGAAAGTAATGAATGCTGGAGGGGATGTGGCAAAGTAGGGACACTAATTCATTGCTGGTGGAGTTGTGAATTAATCCAACCATTCTGGAGGGCAATTTGGAACTATGCCCAAAGGACAATAAAAGACTGTCTGCCCTTTGATCCAGTCATAGCACTACTGGGTTTGTACCCCAAAGAGATAATAAGGAAAAAGACTTGTACAAGAATATTCATAGCTGCACTCTTTGTGGTGGCCAAAAATTGGAAAATGAGGGGATGCCCTTCAATTGGGAAATGGCTGAACAAACTATGGTATATGTTGGTGATGGAATACTATTGTGCTAAAAGGAATAATAAAGTGGAGGAATTCCATGGAGACTGGAACAACCTCCAGGAAGTGATGCAGAGCGAAAGGAGCAGAACCAGGAAAACATTGTACACAGAGACTGATACACTGTGGTACAATCGAAGGTAATGGACTTCTCCATTAGGGTCAATGCAATGTCCCTGAACAATCTGCAGGGATCTAAAAAACACTATCCACAAGCAGAAGATAAACTGTGGGAGTAAAAATACCGATGAAAAGCAACTGCTTGACTACAGGGGTTGAGGGGATATGACTGAGGAGAGACTCTAAATGAACACTCTAATGCAAATACCAACAACATGGAAATGAGTTTGAATCAAGAACACATGTGATACCCAGTGGAATTGCGCGTGGGCTATGGGAGAGGTGGTGGGAGGGAAGGGAGGGAAGAAAAGAAAATGATCTCTGTTTCCAATGAATAGTGTTTGGAAATGACCAAATAAAAAGAAAAAGAAAAGAAAAAAAAGAGGCAAGAAGATTGGTCAGCATCTTCAGCTTAAGTCAGGAAGATATGGGTTCAGATCCTGCCTGTTAGAGACTTACTGGCTGTGTCATTTATTCTCTCAGACTCAGTTTCCTCATCTATAAAATATAATTTTATATTTTATAAAATATAATTATTAATATTGATATATAATACAGAGATCAACAACATAGCATAATATAATAATTATTGATAATATATGAAAATTAATGAAATAATAAAAATAATAATAGCACCAGAGTTGTTATGAGGATCAAATGAGGTAATATATGTAAGGTACTCTGCAAACCATAAAGTGGTGCATAAATGTTATATTTCATATATTAATATATAGATATAATATATAGATATAAATGTCAGAGATTATTTGAGTTGCCTACATCTTGAAGAATTAAGTGATTTTCCCAGGGTCACCCAGACTATGTGTCAGATGCTGTACTCACAGCCAGGTCCTCCTGGTTAGGAGGCTGTCTCTTATGCTGTTTACTTATTCAACATTTAAATAACAAAGAGATACACATACATTTATGCAAGTGTGGCAATATTTTTCTTGCCTTTCAGAACTTTGCAAGAGTACTCATCATTGTGCCAGGCTTCCCACACCTCAAAGAGTTAAATTTATGAGATAACTGACCATCTGTAAAGCTACACAAATCTACTGTGCAAAGCTAACAGCAAGCTGTCAAACTCCATTTTTCTACCTTTCAAACAAACTTCAGAAGCTAGCTCTTAAAGGCACAGGGGAAGTGGGGTCAGATTTAGAAAGCATCTTGGAAGTGCGAACATTCAGCCATTTCTGGTTCCCAGAGACCTTGAGGTGTACATCTTAAAGACAGGAGTAAAAGATAAGCCTACAAGCAAAACTCTTTACAAAAAATAATCACAGACAGCCATTTTGGGTACTCTTTGCCCATGGATGCCTCTTGCCTTGGTATGGATGGCAGGGTTTGTACTCCTCTAATTCACTTATGATGTCCTATTGTGCATTGTAGTAGTTTCATCTAAAATGTAGTTCATCTTGTCTTATGCGATTGAATATTATTTTATCTGTGGTTTTGACTAAAATATAAGTGCCATGAGTATAGGGACTGTATATCTCCCTCAGTACTTCCTTAAGAAATATATTTGATGTTTTTAAATGTTTTATTGAATTGATTTCCCTATTTCTGTAAATGATACCACTGTTTTCCAGAATCAGAACCTTGGTGTCATTTGGGATTCTTTCTGCTACTTTATCAACTCCATTCAGTTAATAACCAAATACTGTTTATTTGTCCTTGTATCTCCAAACTATTCCCTTTCCTTCATTTTTATTTTTATTGTCACCATTCTTATTCAGGCCTTCATTTTCTTTGGAGTGAACTATTTCCATAGCCTTCTAAGTAGATTGTTTCTCTCTGGTCTTTTCTTTGTCCAGTTAACCTTACAAATTGCTACCAAATTAGTCTTTTTAAAGTATAGCTCCTTCTTAAGCCCAAACTTCTCCCAAAATTTCTTTGTCCTTATTGCTTTTAGTAACAAAATCTAGGAAAAATTGGTTAGAGAGCTGCCTTGATTACTATTGTTATGATATTATATAGTGAAAATATGAATCCCTAAATTCCTTTAACTTCTCAAAAGCAGTAATGACCTCTTAGCATTTTCCAACCTTTTTCTGGGCCATCTCTCTGAGAGGCAGGAGGAAAGGAATCTGTAAATTGAAAAAACTGATCTTTAAGGTCACAGAGCTGAGAAAAAGATGCAAAGTGCCAGGTTCTCCATCTCCACAGGGCCCTTGATCAGGTGAACTGAAAGAGCCAAATAAATAGAGCTTCTATTCCTGCCAAATGGATTTGGTCACTGCTTTGGCTCTGCTAAAGGCCTGGGCTCCCATCTTAGGTGCTGTAGAGCTGAATGCTGAATACATAACACTTTTCTATGGTTCCTCCTTGTGGAACAGGCTTGTCTGCCCCAGATCGCACTTGAATAGATGAAAGAAATCCTATTTTGGTTTGGACTGCATGTAGCAGAGATCACAAAGGAGGATACAGATAAACTGGGGTGGAAGGGCCAGGGAGGAAGGGGAGAGGAGAAGACTTGAAAACTTTGGAAAGACAGGCAAATCCTTGAGAACATCTCTGCATCTCTGCTCTCACATAAAAGATTTAGGCGTGGATTGGAACTAGTTACTGTCTGTGGGCTGGATTAACTGGTGTTCTCTCTTCTATAGATTCTGAATGAAAGAGACAGAATAGCCTTTATTTTGACTTATTTGCTTGATTTTTTAAAGAATTCTTTTCTTTTTAAAGCTTGAGAAACAGATTCTCTCCATTTCTCTCACTCTTCCCTCACCCACTGAGTAGGGAAACAATAGCATATCATTTATATATGTGAAATCATGCAAAACATATTTCCATACTTGTCATATTCTAAGATAAAAGAGAAAAATAAATAAAGTGAGAAAAGTATACTTTAATTTGTAGTCAGATTTCATTAGTTCTCTCTCTGGAGGTGGGTAGTAGTATTCAACATGAATCTTTTGGAATTGCCTTGGTTCATTGTATTTATCAGAGTAGCCAAGTCTTTCATAGTTAATCAGCATTACAACACTGTTTTTACTGTGCACAATGATCTCTCAGTTCTTACTTCACTTAATCAATTTATATAAGTTTTGTCATTTTTTATAGCACAGTAGTATTCTATCACAATTATATGCCAGAAATTGTTCAGCCATTCCCCAGTTGGTGAGCATCCCTTAGATTTCCAATTCTTTGCCACCACACAAAGAGGTACTAAAATATTTTTGTATATGTGGTTCCTTTTCCTTTTTCTTTGATCTCTTTGGGGTGCATATATCTAATAGTGGTATCATTGGTTCAAAGGGGATGCACAATTTTATAGCCCTCTGGGCATAATTCCAGATTGTTCTACAGAATGATTAGACCAGTTCATTATTTTGTCAACAGTTTTTTTACATAAACATTTTCTCTCATTCCTTCCAGCATTTATCATTTCTGATAGGTGTAAGGTAGTACTTCAGAGTTCTTTTAATTTGCCTTTCTCTAATGAATAGAGATTTATAACATTTTTTCATATGACTTACATTTAGCTCCTTCTTCCCCCTTCTCCCACTGCATCTCTCTTTCCCCCCCATACATTCTTTTTTGGATATTGTAAGGGGCTGAAAAGGGTTTTTTGTTTGTTTGTTTTTTTAATAAAAGGTTGGACTGGGTTATTCAAGAGTAGGGTCTCCAGGAGTTTTATAAATTTCCAAAGATATTTATTTAACAATTTATTTACAAAATATAGAAAGAGTGAAGTAAGAAATCAGAGAGAGGATAGGGTAAGATATTTAGCCTAAGCATTAAGTATTTTGCTCTGACCCCTGGCTCAACCCAGGCAGGGGAGTTTAGTCCTTAGCCTGAGAGGCCTTGGCCCTGGGGATGCAGGGAGCCATTCTAAAGAGGTAGGTCTCTCCTGAGGTTAGTCTCTTCAGAAAATCCAGGAAAGGAGTCAGCTCTTTCACTCATCAAGTGTCAGTCCAAAGAGAGAGATTCAAAGACAGTCTCACCAGGTATAGGGTCTCAGGTCCAGTCAACAGATTCTTCACCAGCCTCCAACTGGAACTCAGAACTCCAAAGAATGAGAGCAGTCAGAAGTCCCAAGCATGAAGAACTCCAGAACTCCCAGAAAAAGTTAGAAGTCCCAAGCCTGAAGAACTCTTGAAGAACTCTTCAAAGAAGAAATTCCCACAGGAAGCTGTAACTCCCTTTTAAAGACACTTTCTATTACATCACTTCCTGTGCCCTCCTCCAATTTTATGTCTACCAATTACAGTTGAAGCTTTGTTTAGGACTGCCCAAGGGGCAGTCAGTTTGATTCTGATTTATCACCCATTATTGCACATGTGGGTCACAGACCTCCCCCACTTAAAGATTAAGTAGAATGTTTACACTTTTGGTGATTAAATCTAAAAATGGGCAGGGGAATTAATTTAATCTTCACAATATGATACCAACATAATCAACTCACATTTGTGCCCTCTGTCTATGCAGACTCCTTTTAACTGCCCTAATTATACTAACGTTCTTTAAAAAAATTTTAAATTTAATTTAATTAAAAAAAATTTCCCTTTTAAAATTTAGAATATTTGTCCATGGTTGCTTGCAATATTTTCTCCTTGATCTGGGAGCTCTGGAATTTAAATATAATATTTCTGAGAGTTTTCATTTTGGGATCTCTTTCAGAAGGTGATTGATGGATTCTTTCAATTTCTATTTTACTCTGTGGATCTAAGATATTAAGGCAGTTTTCCTTGATAACCTTTTGAAATATGATATCTAGGCTTTTCTTCCATTCATATATTTTAAGTAGTTTAATAATTCTTAAGTTATCTCTCCACAATCTATTTCCCAGGTCAATTATTTTTCTGATGAGATATTTCACATTTTCTTCAATTTTTCATTCTTTTTATTGTTTTATTTTATTTTAAAAGTTGCATGAAACCATTAGCTTCCACTATCTCAATTCTAATTTTTAAGCAATTATATTCTTCAGTGAGCTTTTATATCTCTATTTGACCAATTCTGCTCTTTTAAGAAGTTCTTTTTTTCAATGAATTTTCATACTTTTTTGGGGGGGGGCATTAGGTCAATTTTATTTTTTAATGTGTTATTCTCTCTGGTATTTTTTTGCCTCTCTTTTTACCAGTTAATACTGTTCTCATAATTTTCTCATGTCACTCTCATTTCTTTTTTCAATTTTTCCTTTACCACTTCTATCCCTTTCTCTAATGCTTTGGGAATTCTTTTTGGCTTTGGGTACAATTGGCATTTTTCTTTGAGATTTTGCTTGCTGATATTTTCATGTTAATTTGTTTTCTTCAAAATTTATGTCTTGGTCTTCCCTGCCACTGTACTTGCTCTTTATGGCCAAGTTATTTTTTTGTTGTTTGCTCATTTTCCCAGTCCATTTTCTTACTCTGAACTTTATTTTAAAGTTGGGCCATCTGGAAAACACTTTGACAAGCTTCAGGCTTTTTTGTTCTGTTTTCAGAGCTTATTCTGGGAGTCTGCAAATAATTTTTGGTGCTTCCAAGATGTTGTTATCCTAAGGAAAATGTAGTTAATACTCTCCTGTCTGCACTATGGTGCACTGCACTATCCAAGAAGGACCCTTTATTTGTGATTGCATGCTCCTCCTCAACCAGAAGTAATAAAGTTCCTCTTGGCCCTAAAACTGTGACTAGGTCCCTACTCTCCTGTAGCCATAAGTGCTAGCACTCCTTTTGGTCCAGGAACTGTGATAAGTTCTTTGCTTCCTTATGATTGATTGCAAGTGCTTCTCCCCATTTTGGAACTGCAACCCAGAATTACTTATGGGCAATAGAGCTTGTCAATCAGCATCAGCTGCACTCAGTGCAAGTAAAAGGTCTCCCTGTAATCTCTTTCTGACCAGTTATCTGACTTCCTTACCAGTTCTGGGCTGATAGCTCCTGAAATTGAACCTGTTGCTGCTGTCACAGCCATTTTCAAGAAGCACCATTGGTACTCTTGCCACACTCTTGGTCTGTGGCCATCCCATTGTTATAGATCCTTCCTGTGGACCTCCTAAATTGTCTTAGGAAGGAAAAATATTTATCTCTGATCTTTTGTTGGCCCTACTACTCCAAAATTTTACTTTCAGCAAAATTTTAAAGTTGTTTGGAGGGAAATATTTGGAGGGTTCAGCTGGGTCCCAGATTGTACTTTACTGTGTTGGTTTAGCAGTTCTTACTTCAGAATAACCTTTAACTTTTGGGCCCCCTGAGATGAGAAAAGCTTTTCCTTTCTTTTTTTCCCCTTTATTTATTTATTTTTTAAATTTTATTTAATTTGTTAATTTAGAATATTTTTCCATGGTTACAAGATTCAGGTTCTTTCCCTCCTCTCCCACCAATCCCCTTCCATAGCCGATGCACAATTTCACTGGGTTTTACATGTGTCCTTGGTCAAGACCTATTTCCATATTATTGTTATTTGCACTAGAGTGATCATTTAGGATTTATAACCCCAATCATATCCCTATTGACCCATGTGATCAAGCAGTTGTTTTTCTTCTGTGTTTCTACTCACACAGTTCTTCCTCTGAATGTGCATAGTGTTCTTTCTCATATGTCTGTCCGAATAGTTCTGGATCTTTGCATTGCTACTAGTAGAGAAGTCCATTACATTTGATTGTACCACAATGTATCAGGGAGAAAAGCATTTTCTAAGTAAGGTTAATTTCCCCCTTTACTGTTTGCCAAAAAATGTAAGGGTTGGTCTGGGGTTCTAACTTCAAATAGTATTCTTGCCAAAATTGGAGACAGATCCAAATGACATTTCAATTACATTGTATAAAAACCTGATAAGAAGGAGGGTAGCTAAGCAGTAATTTTGATTGAATGTGTTTTGTTTGAGGTAATTGTGATAATTATCTCATTTATTTTGAGAGATTATCTTTGGCAAGGGAAGAATTTAGAAGTGAAGGTGGAAATCTATTTTTTTTTTATGAGCTTTGGTTAGAGAAATTCAGAAAGATGACTTCCCTAGGATCAATATGAATGAATCTGAATAAAGAGAGTGACGATGACTTCCTGGCTTCCATAAGTTCATGGTGTTTGTGGAATGCCTGGGATCTTTAGAGAAGATGTTTCCTGTAACCTTCAGACCTAGTGTTGATTAAGAGGGTAGGGTATAATTATGGTTTAGTCAAGATAGTTGTGTCTTAAACTGGTGGGAGAATTTAAAAGATTGAAGATTAAATTTAATATTTTAGGGGCAGTGTGGTATAGTGGAAAGATGGTTGGCCTTGAAGTCAAAAGGACTGGGTTTGAGTCTGGCTCTTAAGTGATGTGATTTTAGGTAAATTGCTTAATCTCCTGGAGACTGTTTCCTTCTCTGTAAAACAGAGATAATAAGTGCCCTACCTAACTTGCAGGGCTATTCAAATGAGATAATGTATATAAAAATGTTTTGTAGCCATTAAGACCTTAGCAAATGCAAGCTATTATTGTGGTTACTTTTGGCTATCTTTATATGGCAGCAAACTAATATTTTGGGAAGAAATACCATTACTTAACCATTATTACCATTATTTAACCTTAATGTCCAAATCATTTGAACCCTTTTTTTCTTTCTTTTCAATTTTGTTCCCATTCTCAATCCCCAGATTAATTTCTACCCATTTGTGCTATCTAAAAAGTAGTTCTGCAGGTAAAAGCCAAAAGAATGAGTCAGGTTTATGCTCTGTCTTATCTTCAGTTTTGTGTAGGCAGAGAAATCAATATGAGGAGAGAGAGAATGAAGAGGTAAATCACTTGGAGATGCTTCCATTACTTTCATTTTTGAAAATAGTAAAGTGGGTTGGTTCTGGGCCTTTCCAGAAAGGACGACGTTCTCAGTCTGCTGTACCAGTACAATTAAAATAACACTGTGAGCCATGCTGCTGACAGCTTCCAAAACAAGCAGTTGGTTATTAACAGTTTATAGCTTGAAATATCAGATGTGTGAGTGGGTGGCTATGATCTCCCTATCATTCTCTCACACACATCTTTCTAAAACTGGCTTTGGCTTCAGCAATTATGCTATCCTCTCAGGAGAGCAACATAGAAAAGGAGCATCTCTAGTGCAGCTGTATTTTCTTAATGACTGCATGCAAAGGTGAGATATTCAGCCAAGGAGTATTTTCATGGTATAATGGAAAGTATAGGATTTAGAATCAGAAAACCTTAGTTCAACTTGCAGCCTTTCCACTTGCTACCCTTGGTATTGAACAAAATATTTAATATTTTTGGGCCTCAGTTTCCTCATTTGTAATATGAAATGATTAGACCATAAGATCTATAAAATCTCTTCCACAGATAAGAGCCTATGAATCTTGCCTCCAAGTGGAGTTCTTTCCATTACCCCTAATCACTCTTATGACTTTTCCAATTAAACTAATGAGATTACAAGGGGTAGGCCACTGAAGAAATCTGAAAGGGATCTCTTCATGGAGCAGAGCCATGCCCACTAGTATTTGGCTGGTAGGACCTACAGGAACTCAATATGTCTAGCAGAGGGAGGCTCAGGAAGACTGACATTTGTCAGAGGAGCTGTCCCTATGTCCATCGTCTCAGGTTGAAAAAAAAATCATGAGAACAGATCAGCTTTCTTGGACTTAAAGAGGAAAGAAGCTCACAGCAGAATTGTTGACGGGCAGTGATAATGATAGGCCCCTCTGCAGTTTCTCATTTCTCCAGAGAGAGAAATCAAAGCCATGGGCTTACATATAGACCTTGGGAGCGGACTTTACTCTTCAACAGGTGGTAGAAACTAGCACACTGGGAGACTTCCTGCAGAAGCACAGGGTGGAGCTAGATGTGTGCATATCCACTTGTCCTAAGGGACCGTTCATGGACAAAGCTCATGAATCTCCAGCTTCTGGGTAAAGAACCAGGCTTTTGAATTCTCTTAGTAGCAAGATCCCAGGGCCTTCTAGCCAGATGAGGGGAATTTTGGGGACTGCAGCTTTGAAAGTTTGCAAGTCCAAGGGACTTCAAGGCTGAGAATATTTTTAGAGAGAGAAAAAGATTCCCTTCTTCCTTCTAAGACACTGCTAATACACCAACTTCTCCATAAAGCCTCTCCTGATCCTCTGAAATGCTAGTATTCTTTCTCCCAAACTACTTTGTATATATTTTTAAAATTAACTTTATCTATATGCTGACTACATTTTACTTTTACTTGCCTATTCCATTATCTTTTAAGTTCCTTGAGAATGGGAATGATTTCATTCTTTGTACTCCTATCACCAGTACCTGGCACAGAGCCTGGCACATTGTAGATGTTTAATAAGCACTTGTTGAAAAGTGAAGTGAGCAGAACCAGGAGAATACTCTACATAGTAACAGCAATATTGTACAATGTTCAATTGTGAATGACTTAGCTCTTCTCAGCAATACAAGGATCCAAGATAATTCCAAAGGCCATGATAAAAAATGCTATCCATCTTCAGAGAAAGAACTGATGAAATTTGAATGCAGTTTTTCTTTCTTTTTTTTCCTTGGAGTTTTTTTTTTTTGGTCTGTATTTTCTTTTGCAACATGGCTAATATGGAAATATTTTTATATAACTATATAATCTATATCAATTTTTTGGCTTTTCAAGGAGTGGGGGGAAAGGAAGGGAGAGAATTTGGAACTCAAAAATTTAAAAACTAAATGTTAATTAGAAAGAAAATAAAACATAAACATGTTTTAAAGTATTTGCTGGTTGATTGGTTCCTAAAGTAGCTATGCTTCTTGAAAAAAAAAAAGGGGGATCATACATGTAATTCTTATGCCATATCCTTCTCAGAGAGCAAAGCCAGTGAGTTAACTGGATAGTTAGTGCATAATAGGAGATTGCTTGTTCTGTAGGCTCCTAAAGTATGTTTACCGTTCTTTGGGCATTTAGGCGACAGAGTGATACTATGAGTCTTGAAGTGATTATGTAGGACTCTTGGGGAAAGAGAGACTCACTGAAATGTCAAAGATTTCCCCCAATATGAATAAGCCCTGTACTATTTTGGGGAGGAGCTGGTGCATTGAATGCTCTGTGTGTTGCTTGTGTGTTTATAAATTCCATTGAATCCTTTCCATTTTTTTTTGAGACAATATAAAGGCTGTATTGTATCCAATACTCATATTAAGATATGACATGAGTTCTTATTTGGGACCTAGGGACCCCATTTACTCACATTTGGTGAAACTCAGATACATGCTCTGTACTGAATATATGGCGAGACATTCTGGGAACATTTCCACCTGGAGCATGGAGCCAAAACAAAATATAATCACCCTCTTTGGGTTAGCCCCCAGAATTAACTTAAATCCATGATGATTCAGGGCTTTGAGGGAGCCTTGGGCCAAAGGTTACAATTAGGAGATAGAAAACATGATTTTTATCTTTGCTGTGCAGCTGAAAGGAAGAAGAGAATCATCTAATAAATTTGTTTTTTTTAATCCTTAACTTCCATCTTAGAACCAATACGGTGTATTGGTTCCAAGGCAGAGGAACAGTAAGGGTTAGGGAATAGGGATTAAATGACTTGCCCAGAGTCACATAGTTAAGAAGTACTTGAATCCTGATTTGAACTCAGGATTTGAACCCAGGATCTCCAATCTCTAGATCAGGCTCTCAGTCAACTGAGCCACCTATCTCCTCCCATCTCATAAATTTCTAGAGGCTACCAATTGAGTCTAGTGGAGGCAGACCTTTAATAATTGTAGCAATTAGTAGATGGAGTGATGGACTTGGAATCAGAAATCAGAAACTTACTAATAACAGGACTCTGGGCCAATTACTTAATCTCTCTCAGCCTCAGTTTCCTAAACTATAAAAGGGAGATGATAAAAGCACACTTTATAATGTTTTCGTGAGAGCCAAATGAGATAGAACCCAGACAGAATACTACAAACCTTAAAGTACATGGGTGTTACCTATTACCATGATCATTTTTCTTTATTATTTCCTATCCTTAGACCCCTCACTATAATGGCTTGGAAATCTAATAAGAAATAACTTATGTCTCCCTCTCTTTTATATACAGAAAATGTGTCATAGACAAAAGATATTTCACCACCTTCTAGCTTACAGATTTCACAGAATATGCAATGCCAAATTATTTGATTATACACCTTAGTCACCGCTGTTCATGTGAATCAGGAGATGTAGGTAGTTTGGACTATGGAAACTACCTTTTAAGAAAAGTGTTACCTTATCTTCTATTCTCTCTCATGGAACTGGCAGTGCCTAGACCTGAATTCCCAGGCACTTTCCATCAGTCTTATGCCCAAAGAAGGCAGATTAGAACAATATATTGCCAAGCAGGAGGAAGTAAAATTCAGGGTTTTTAATATTTAAAATAAATTTTAGTCACTATGCAGCTATGAAGGCAGAGATTCCAGGCAAACTGTCTTATTAAATAAATAGAGAGAAGTTGACAGAATACCAAACAAATATAAGAACAAAGAATGTGAAATTTGGGAAGAAAATGAGAGGATATTTGGGTCAGGTAACTAGGGAAAGGATAATGAGAACTCAATGAGCTGCAGGCAAGAGACCAAATTTGAATGAACTACTGGCATTTAACAAAATTAGCTGGTCCTTTCAGAGTTTTTAATCAGTTCTAAGAAGGTAACAATTAACTGTATAAATATCTTTCTTTGGAAAATAGACAAGGTCTTAGTGATTAAGGTCTGATCCTGCTGGATTTGGAGTTATAGTACTTGAGTTGGAATACAGGTTCTATTTCTTACTCCCTGTGTGACCTTGGATGAGTCACATAACTACCACTCTAGGACTCAGTTGACACATCTTTAAAGTGAAGGATTTGGAATAGAAGATTGCTTCCAATCAGTGGTACACTAGCAAATGTTTAACAATCTGTTCTCTGGTGGAGGAGTGGGAATGTACATATGACCCACTTTTAAGTTTAATTTTCAATATTAACATTTTCTCCATCACTTTCTTAAGTCTATTCAATCAGCAAAACATTAATCAAGCCCTGATCTGTAGCATTTTCTGATTTCTGGGGTGTAAATGCACACACTGAAAATATAAAAATTGGCTCTTGGGTGCAGGTATAAGTAGTTTCTGGCACATTCCTCTCTAGCTTCATAGCCATGATCTTATGATCTTTCAGATCTTTATGTACTTCTGGGTTTATCCTTACCCAAAAAACTGTGAAGTAAGGCATTTTCCAAAACTTGGATGAATGTATAAGCTCCCCAATGTGTGTAATTTTTTTAACAGTGCCTATTGCAAACCATCCATGTTTTCTTATCCCGTTTGACCCTTGTCCAAGTCTCCCTATAAATTCTTTGCCAGGTCCCCTTGTTTGCCTTTCTCTACATCTCTGAACATTGCCTGGATACTAGCAGGGCATGCAGACTGTCAATAGTTTGTCCCTCATTCTGCTCCATGACCACTCAGTCTCTTTTTCAGATCTTATATGTCTCTGATAACTTCCTTTATTTTACTTTTTTTGTTAAACAATTCTTTTTGGGGGAAATGTTGAGAGACAATATGGTGCCATGGAAAGGGCACTGACTATAGAATCACAGGTTCAAATACTGCTTGATGCTTCTTGTGTGACTAGACAAATTACCCAACTTTTTTGACCTTCTGTTCCTGAGAATTCTAAATCAGATTCTACTAATCAAACCTGAATTAACACTATAATTTTATTCAAATAGTATGGTGATAAGTTAGTGAAGTTAATTCAATTCTGGGGAAATAGAAGTATGAATAAGTGACCCTGTGCAGGCTCGCAGGGCATTGGTGAATGCTATATTTCCCATAATCTGAGTGATAAATCCAAAAAATGGGATTAAGAAAGTGTCCATAGTGGATAGGAAGGTCACTCAGTGGATTAAGGTCCAGACTTAGAGATAGGAGGTCCTGGGTTCAAATCTGGCCTTAATTGCTTCTTAACTACATGACCCTGAGCAAGTCACTTAATGTCAGATCTGGCTGACAAGGAGTCTGACCCGAGGCAAATGAGACAGAGACTGAGTAATGCAGCAAAGCTTTATTGTGGGAAAGGAAGGGGTGGGGAGGAGGAAGGGAGAGCAAGGGGGGTGCCTGCAACCTGCAGATAGCTAGGGGTCTCCACCTAGGTGGAGAAGGGGGCAATCTTTTATAGGGTGGTGGTCTGGGATGAAGTAACCTGGGTTGTCTCTATTGGGCAAAGTATGGGGTACTCAGGTCCAGATGATTGAATGGCACTAAGAGTGTTGGGAACCTCAGTCTCTGGGGGTGGGAAGTTCTTAGGCCTGATGGTCAGAGATATAGGAGGTCATTTGTCTGGGCCTGACAGGGATATTTTTGTGTCCTTCTAGGTATTACTATTATGGTAGTTTCTTTCCTAGGCTCAGGTGGGGGGGGAGAAACAAGATGGGGGGGCTTTGGTCATGGGCAATGATTGGGGAGAAGGTAGGGCTTTGGTCCAGGGTCTATCACTTGATCTCCATTGCCTAGCCCAGTGATGGGCAACCTTTTGAGCTTGATGTGTCAAAATTCACCAAAAAACACAGCATAACTCAGGTGGTGTCTCACTTCAAGAAAAAAACAACAACATGATTTTGTGATATTTATAGTTTAAATAACAAAAATGTATAATTGTAATATGTAACTGTATTTATTAAACCAAAAAACTTATTATTTAACTTACCTGCTTAATGATTTCTTTGTTCATCTGTCAGTTGGTTTCTTTTGTTGGACTTGATATTATTTAACTTGTTTGGGGTGCCCTGAACTAAGATAAGTGAGGGGGAGGGGGAATTCTTTAATTAACCTGCCTATTAGTGACTTTTTTGTTGCTGAATTTCATTGCCTAAATCTTCACTTGAAGGTTCATATTTTGTACACTTCAAGCCCAAGCAAGCACTAACTTCCTCTGTCAATTTGTTTCTTTTGTTGGTTTTGATATTATTTAATGCTGAGAATAAGGTCTCACAAAAGCACATAGAGGGAAAAATTTTGAATAAAGCCATTGCTATAATTTTCAGGGTGCTAAAAGTGTCTGGTAATTGGTTCCAGGCACTCCTCCAGTGCACGTGGGTGGGAACCCCACCCAGTCTTCTGCTGGCCAAGCCCAGTCCCTCTCCACCCCTCCCCAGGCAGCTGGCCCAGGAGTGCCAGGAGAACAGTGGCTGCCATCTACCAGCCTGCCTGTTCACTCTCACTCCTTCTGTTGGCGCACTCCTCCTCCCTGCCCCTGTGGAAGCCTTACATGCCCCAGTCACTTGGCACACACTGCTCAACCCTCCCAGCCTCCCCAGGCCGAGGCTGCTTCTGGGCCCCAAAGTGCACTGAGCCCACATGCAGCTGTGTGTCATGGAAAATGGCGATGCGTGTTAGTGCTGACATACGTGTCAGGTTCACCATCATGGGCCTTGCCCTTACCACTCTTCTGTCTTGGAACCAATATACAGTATTGATTCTAAGATGGAAGGTAAGCGTTGTTTTTTTTTTCTTAATGACCACAGAATGTTCTATTCTTAAAGTTGAGATTTCCTGTCCTTGAAGCAAAGATTTCCTAATTATATAAGATCCTCTTGTAAATTTCTTAATAATAATCCATTAATCATTTGTTTAGGGTAGTTAGGGAGCACATTGTATATACAGAGTGCCAGGTCTGCAGAGAGGAAGACCTGACTTCAAAAATGACCTCAGACACCTATTAGCTGTATGATTCTGAATAAGTCACTTAATCCTGTTTGCCTCAGTTTTTATCTAAATGAGCTGAAGTAAATGAAGTAAAATGAGGTGAATGAGGAAATGGCAAATCACTCCAATATCTTTGCCAAGAAAACTCCAAGTGAGGTCACAAAGAGTTGGGCATGACATGACTGAAAAATGACTGAACAACAGTCATTGGTTTACTATGTCACACAGGGGTGAGGAATGTCTCCAAAGGCAAATCCTACAAATCAACTTTTTTCTTATTCCTATTATAATTCCCTAATTCCCATAAACTCTATTATTAATATCATGAATATATATCAGTCTTAATGAGTTTAAGAATGCTCTCTGTAAACTACTTAGTTTATCTTTGGCTACCAAGGAGCCACTGACCCAATTTATTGGTAATTGTGCTTTGCTGATAAATTGATTTTACTTGGAACTCTGTGCCTCATTTTACCTTTATTTTTCACAGAACATCCTCAAATATGTAAAAATAAGAAGGCTGGATCAGATAAATCAGAGAAACTTCTCTCTACTGGTGCGCTAGAGACATTGATTTGTACTGGCTTGGAAAACTGGTAAATATTCAGTAATTTTGTGAGATGATTGCTAAACATAGTCAATGTGCAATTCACTCAGGATGTGTGCAATTCACTTAGGACATGTACTAGTAATGTTACTTAAACTCTTTCTCTTCAACATTTATTAAAAAAACTTTCGAGTTCTAATTCCTTCCATCCCTTTAATCCCTTCCCCACCATTAAGAAGGCAAGAAATATGATACCCATTATATATTTGAAATCATGTAAAACATATTTCCATATTAGCCATGTTGAAAAAAAAACAAGAAAAATAAACAAAGCAAAAAACAATATGCTTTCAATCTGTACTCATAGTTAATCAGTTCTCTCTCTGGACATGTGCTATTTGATTGTTTAAAAGAATTGGTGTTGAGCACAGCAGAAAATATATTTTCAATACATTCTTGTCAACCTTAAAAACTTTTAGCCTTAATAGTGAATGATGATGATGAATATTTAAAAGTGAACTTAATTATACTTAGTTCTGATGATGCTAATACAGTGCTGGGGGGGGGGTAAGTCTGAGGTAGTTATAAAATTGTTAGAAAATTTTACTAAAATAGTCATTTGGCATTGTTTAAATAATTTATTGTAATTATTACTTTGTGATTCAATATCTGAAGTAAAAATAAGTTAATCATTTAAAATATTTCTATATAAATTTATTCTATTCATCACCAACATCAAAAAAATCAAACTGAGATGGAAACTAGCTAAAGAATTTGATATTGAAATGATTAAAATTGGTTGAGTTTGATAGATGGGTGGCAAAGTAGTTTATGAGCTGCTTACTGCTGTGTGGTATACCTATTCGTTCTGCATCATATATATACTTTTTTTTCTCATTAGTATTATTATTCTGGCTTGCCAGAGTTTGGCTAACATTGATTTATTTTAATTCTTTGCTTTAATGATGGACACTTGAAAATTTTTTATTGCTTTCAACTACATGAAGTCAAGATTAACTAACATTTTAAAAAGCACAAAAAATATCAAACATAAGAGACATAAGAGAATTTGAAGATTGATACTGGAATGGTTGAACCTCAAACAGAAGAGTTGATTAAGTCAGAGAAGTTTAAAGACATCCTATTAAATTAGGAATATGTTAACTGGAAAATATAATTTGATACTAAACATGTTTTTTATTGGACTGAAACAACAATAAAAGCATTTTATATTGTTTTTATTTATTGGATCCATGCATTTGGCCTTTAGAAGAACTAAATTCACCATGGATAGCTGATGAAAAAAATTATTTAAGTGATCTTTTAAAACATAAAATGAAAAAAATAAAAACAGGAAATGAATTTTAATGTAGGATGAAACAGTGTTCTAATCTTTGAAAAAACTATAGAAAGATGCAAACTTAGTATTTTAGAGGTAGGGTTGAGGCTGAAAGAGGTTTCAATTTAATGAATATAACATGTATGAAAATGAGAAATAGTTTAACAGTAGATTGTATATCAGATTTAACAATAAACTTCTTGGAAAAGAGTTAGCAGATGGCAATGCAACTCCAATTGTCAAATCATGATTGAAAGGCAGCAATGGTTGGTTACAGATATAAGAATTCAGCAAAAATCAACAAAATCATTCTGTGAGAATCATTTGGCTATATGGAATCTGGAATGAAGAATACTGTATATTTTATTAGTGTTTATACATTATGTGCTCTATATCCTTTATAGTGGCAAAACTGATAATAAACTTAGGGACATAGATTTGTATGCATATATATATGTGCATATATACATAAATGATGTTTTTTTTCAGTCAGTTATTAAACATTTATTCCACCCCACTACTTCTAGTTCAGTTCTATGATCCTATGGGTTAGCCTACATGTGTGCCACTCCATTGTTCTTAGGCGTCCTGCTTCTTTAAATCTTTGGAGGCTGTCATGTTCCATTACTTGCAGCCATTTGTCATCAGTGGAAGAATATTGATCTTAAAGAGTTGGCTTTTGTTTTAGAGAGAAACTTGGAATCATTGAGAGCACTGTGTAATTTCCCAATGACAGTCAAGACTGTCTGCTACCTCCTGTTCAATGCTGGTGCAAACTCCTCTGCAGTATCTGGCTAAGTACAATTGACATCCCTATTGGTTGTCCATCCACCTCCATGTCAAAGTCTGTACAATAGATGCTCTTTATTCTCTTGGATTTTCCTGTGAGGCTAATTAGGCTACACTCTGTTACATGGTTGTGGATCTCATTTACAAGATTCTTCAGTATTCCAGGGCTTGATGCAATCAGTTTAATGTCATAATACAAAAGAAGCAGATGGAGGGCTTCACCATCCATGGGGAATCCTTTGTCCATTTGAATTCTTCATTAGATACCTTCCACTACAGTAGCCTTCTTTTGTGCCATGCTTTATATGAATAAACAGGTCACTGAACAGAGTTATCTTGGTTAAATTTTTCAAGGTACAGTGGAAAAAACATCAGAAAGAGTTGAATTCAAACCCATGCTCAGATATTTACTAGCTGTGTAACTTTGGGTAGGTCACTTAGCTGCTGTTTGCCTCAGTTTCCTCTGCTGTAAAATGAGAATACTATTTTGTAGAATTGTTGTGAGGACCAAATGATCCTTGAAAGCATATATGTAAAAGATATTTCTAAAGCACCTAGCACAGTGACTGGCACATAAAAGGCTCTCTATATATGTAAAAATACTGATTCCCTCCCCCTTCCCTCTATTGCCATTTACTTGGGCACCATATTATTATTGTTTGTTCAAACTCAGTCTCACTCTGTCTCTCAGACTAGAAATATAGTGGCTTCTCACAACCCCAATTCCAAATCTGACCTGGTGTGTTTTTCTCATTTGTATTTGTGCCACTACCCTGAGGCATGTTGGTACCTCAGTTCAGAGGGGCTCACCAAATTGACCCCAGGCTCAATACAGATACTGGATTGGCTTTAGCTCTATTGCAAATCAATATTCCCAAACTCAAATGATTCATCAGCTTCAGCCTTCCTAGCACCCAGGGACAAAAGGGGTGCTCAACATTTGGATTTTCAAAACAGCCTTTCTGTTCTACTGAATAATTTTTTAAAATAATTTGAAAACAACAAACAAATACATCCTTTATATTCTTTGCACAACTGAGTGGTATTCCTGTTGAAATGTGGTCTTGTAGAATATAATTTGTGAAAGCCTGTCTATTATTTTTTTTCAATTTTCATCAAGGTTGTCTTCAAGGTCTGTGCTGATTATTCTCATAGGGTATTTTTTTAAACCCTTACTTTCTGTCTTAGAATAAATACTAGGGATTAGTTAGAAGGACAAAGAATGGTAAAAGCTGGGCATTTGGGGTTAAGTGACTGCCCCAGGGTCACAACCCTAGGAAATGTCTGAGGCCAGATTTGAGCCAAGGATCTCCTTTCTCCACGCCTGGCTCTCTAACGATTGAGACATTTAGCTGCCCTCTATCATAGACTTTAAAAAAAAATTAATTTATTTAGTCAATTTAGAACATTATTCCTTGGTTACAAGAATCACATTATTTCCATCCCTCCCCTCCACCCACCTTTCTGGTAGCCGATGCACAATTTCATTGGGTATTACTTGTGACCTTGATCAGAACCTATTTCCATGTTGTTGGTGTGCATTAGGATGTTCATTTACAGTCTACATCCCCAACCATATCCCCTTGACCCATGTAATCAAGCAGTTGTTTTTCTTCTGTGTTTTTACTCCCACAGTTTTTCCTCTGAATGTGGATAGTGTTCTTTCTCATAGATCCCTCCAAGTTGTTCAGGATCACTGCATTGCCACTAATGGAGAAGTCCATTACATTCGATTGTACCACAGTGTATCACTCTCTGTGTACAATGTTCTCCTGGTTCTGCTCCTTTCGCTCTGCATCAATTCCTGGAGGTTGTTCCAGTCTCCATGGAATTCCTCCACTTTATTATTCCTTTTAGCACAATAGTATTCCATCACCAACATATACCATAGTTTGTTCAGCCATTTCCCAATTGAAGGGCATCCCCTCATTTTCCAATTTTTGGCCACCACAAAGAGTGCAGCTATGAATGTTCTTGTGCAAGTCTTTTTCCTTATTATCTCTTTGGGGTACAAACCCAGCAGTGCTAATGCTGGATCAAAGGGCAGACAGTCTTTTATCGCCCTTTGGGAATAGTTCCAAATTGCCCTCCAGAATGGTTGGATTAATTCACAACTCCACCAGCAATGAATTAGTGTCCCTACTTTGCCACATCCCCTCCAGCATTCATTACTTTCCATAGCTGTTATGTTAGCCAATCTGCTAGGTGTGAGGTGATACCTCAGAGTTGTTTTTATTTGCATCTCTCTGATTATAAGAGATGTAGAACACTTTTTCATGTGCTTATTAATAGTTTTGATTTCTTTGGCTGAGAACTGCCTGTTCATGTCCCTTGCCCATTTATCAATTGGAGAATGGCTTGATTTTTTGTACAATTGATTTAGTTCTTTGTAAATTTGAGTAATTAGTCCTTTGTCAGAGGTTTTTGTTATGAAGATTGTTTCCCAATTTGTTGCTTCCCTTCTAATTTTGGTTGCATTGGTTTTGTTTGTACAAAACCTTTTTAATTTGATGTCATCAAAATTATTGATTTTACATTTTGTGATTTTTTCTAGTTCTTGCTTGGTTTTAAAGTCTTTCCTTTCCCAAAGATCTGACATGTATACTATTCTGTGTTCACCTAATTTGCTTATAGTTTCCTTCTTTACGTTCAGGTTTTTCACCCATTCTGAGTTTATCTTGGTGTAGGGTGTGAGATGTTGATCCAAACCTAATCTATCCCATACTGTCTTCCAATTTTCCCAGTTTTTATCAAATAGTGGTTTTGGTCCCCAAAACTGGGATCTTTGGACTTATCATAGACTGTCTTGCTGAGGTCATTTACCCCTAGTCTATTCCACTGATCCTCCTTTCTGTCTCTTGGCCAGTACCAAATTGTTTTGATGACCACTGCTTTATAGTGTAGTTTGAGATCTGGGACTGCAAGTCCTCCTTCCTTCGCATTTTTTTTCTTCATGATTTCCCTGGATATCCTTGATCTTTTGTTCTTCCAAATGAACTTTGTTATGATTTTTTTCTAATTCATTAGAAAAGGTTTTTGGTAGTTCAATGGGTATGGCACTAATTAAGTAAATTAATTTGGGTAGGATTGTCATTTTTATTATGTTAGTTCATCCTACCCATGAGCAATTGATGTTTTTCCAATTGTTTAGATCTAGTTTTAATTGTGTGGAGAGTGTTTTATAGTTGTGTTCATATAGTTCCTGTGTTTGTCTCGGCAGATAGATTCCTAAGTATTTTATATTGTCTAGGGTGATTTTAAATAGATTTTCTCTTTCTAATTCTTGCTGCAAAGATGTATTGGAGATATACAGAAATGCTGATGATTTATGTGGGTTAATTTTGTATCCTGCAACTTTGTTAAAGTTGTTGATTATTTCAACTAGCTTTTTAGTTGATTCTCTAGGATTCTTTAAGTATACCATCATATCATCCGCAAAGATTGATAGGTTGGTCTCCTCATTGCCTATTTTAATGCCTCCAATTTCTTTTTCTTCTCTAATTGCTACAGCTAGTGTTTCTAGTACAATGTTAAATAATAGAGGTGATAATGGGCATCCTTGTTTCACTCCTGATCTTATTGGCAAAACTTCTAGTCTGTCCCCATTGCAGATGATGTTTGCTAATGATTTTACATATATACCATTTATTATTTTTAGGAAAGACCCTTCTATTCCTATGCTTTCTAGTGTTTTTAATAGGAATGGGTGTTGTATTTTGTCAAAGGCTTTTTCTGCATCTATTGATAAAATCATGTGATTTTTTTCGGTTTGCTTGTTAATATGGTCAATTATGTGGATGGTTTTCCTAATGTTGATCCATCCTTGCATTCCTGGTAGGAATCCTACCTGGTCATAGTGGATAACCCTTGTGATGACTTGCTGGTGTCTTTTTGCTAGTATCCTATTTGAGATTTTTGCATCTATATTCATAATAGGAAAATAGGTATGTGTCAGTAGTAGTTATACTTTGAGATAAATAAAAAGGCTTGTGATTTTTCGAAGCTTCTTGTATCCTTGTATTTTGCGGATATCTTGAAAATTAGAATCAATATCTCCAACATATATCTTTTCTAGGTACATTTGGTTTTGCCTGCTAGCTTTTTCCATCACTTTAAAAAAAATTAATTTGTTTCATAAGTATTTAATTTCTCTTCTTCTCACCTCCCTTCCAATTAAACAACTATGGAAAAAGGGAAAAGAAAACTCTTGTAACAATAACAATTAGGCAGCTAGGGAGTACAAGGGAAAAAGAGTCAGGCCTGGAGTCAAGAGGGCCTAAATTTAAATCTGGCCTTGGTCAGATTTAACTGTGTGACAGTGGGCAAGTTATTTAACCTCAGTTGCCTAGCCTTTTTGCCTAGCAAAATTCTGTCTTAGAGCTTTTACTGAGACAGGAGGTAAGGATTTAAAAACAATTACAACAAAGAGCTTTGTTTTCTTTACTATCCATTCTACATTTTCATGTAATACAACAGAAACTGTGATACTGGAGTCCAAATGTGGGGGCGCTATTGGCATTGATGGATAGAAGAGTTTCTTAAAGAAATACTGACATTTTCCATTTTTCAATTGTTTATTGTCTTTCAATTCATTCTTAAGTGCTGTTGGAATGATTTTGCCTATTTGAATTCTTCACCAGAATTTTTGTAAATTTGTTTTCCTCCCTTCACTTCTCATTGTTTTATAAGGCAATATTATTAATAATCTTACACCATTCTTTTCTGTAAGATTTAAAAAATGAATTTGAATTTCAGAGTAGCATTGTTTAATGCTACTATATCTCTGCTTAGCAAAATCAAAAGTTTATTGTCTGAGGAAGTTCTATATTTGTTGGGTCTCCTTGTTGTAATTGACTTATGTCAGTTATATTTCTTTCAGAAATAGCTGTAGTCTTTAATTGACTGTTCTTTTATCTGTTTACCATTTGGGGGGCATCATCAGCTTATTTAAATAGGTCACAATCACCCTAGTGCAAATATTAATAATATGGAAAAAGGTCTTGATCAATGACACGTGTAAAACCCAGTGTAATTGCTCTTTGACTATGGGAGGGGGTAGGAAGAGGGGAGTGAAAGAACATAATTCATGTAACCATGGAAAAATATTCTAAATTAATTAATGAAACAAATAAATTTATAAATAGGTCAGATTGTAGTTGTGGGCCACATTATCTCATTGGGAGCTATCTTCTTTTTCTCCTTTCTTTAATTTAGTACAGATTTTCTTTTTTATTCTAAAAATTTGGTAGTTTCTTCACAGATAACTGATTAGTGAATGATTCACCTATTAGCAGCACAGCTTTAAGGTTTGCAAATTGCTTTACATATTTTCTTTCACTATATCCCCATTTTATGGGTAATCAATCAGTAAACATTAATTAAGTGCTTCCTATGTGCTGGGCCCTTTGTTAAGTGTTGGGGATACAAAAAGAGACAAAAGACAGTTCCTGCCCTTAAGGGGTTTATAATCTAGAAGACAAAATTGAAGTCAAGGGAGATTAAGTAGTTTGTTCAGAATAACATAGCTATTTTAAGTGTCTGAAGTGGGATTTTAACTCACTTTTTTTTTGTTGTTTTTTTGTGATTGCAAATCCATTACCCCATACATAATAGTAACCAGTCATTTCATGTAGGTTAAAAATAAAATCAATTCTATTTTGGAGGTTTGAACTTATATGGTACTTGCCATATCTAGGACATCTTGCTTCTCTTTCAATGAAAATATCTATGGTACATAAGTGTAAGACTTGTTTTTAGTTGGCTTGTATTTAGCTTTTCTCATTTCTTATTGCTGAAATATGTTGTCCACAAAACTTTAGCACTCTTTACTTATTATCACCTCTGCATTTAGGTGTATACTTATTGTATCTAGAGGGTTATCACCTTAATAGAATTTCTCTACTTCTTCATTCTTTACATCAGATGTAGACACAAAAAGCTACAATTATTTTTATGGTGTTCATCATAAGGTGAGATAACCATGTTTTCTCTAATATAATGTTTCTTATCACCTTTGAGTAGATGGTAAAACCAGCTCTGCCAACTCTTTTATTTGAATTTGCAAAGAGAAATTAGTTTTTATCTTCTGATTTAACCAATCATGAGAATGCCAAGATTTATATGACTTTCTTGCTCCAAGAAGAGTCTTTTTATTAGTAATTAAACAAGGATCTTGCATTTAAAGCCTAAGAACCACAATAATGTTTGTTGATAGACTTAAAGATTGTAAGATTCTTACTTTGCTTTGCATCTTCCGTGCCTTTCCTAGTACTCTTTCATTGTCACTACAGAATGATTTATTGAGTCATCCCTCCCAGGAATATTCATATTTTCACAAGAATAAAAGCTTTAAGCAGAAGGAATGCAACTTTAATGGTGGAACTGTAAGGATTAAAATACTATTTTGGGTATCAGAATCTTTGAAATTATATCCTAATATAAAAGTTGTACTTCATGTTGCCTAAAATAAAATCGGCCCTCATATATCCTCTTGACACTGGCCCAGTAATTGACTATGGAAAGCTGTGGAATACATGGATGGGCTATAGTCTGCATGACTGGAGGGAACTTCTAGTATTTGAGACTGCAGATCCATTTAGTTGGCCATTAAACTTTCAACTTTGCTAAAGATTTTTTGGAAACTGTAGATATGCATACGTATTTTTAGATATGCAAATGCATCTTTTATGTTCTGAGCTTCTTTCTGGAACATACAATTCTACTCTATATGTATGTCATCTCAAGGCTTTCCTAGTTAAATTCATAAAAATTTATCACCAGAGGGTGGGTCATCAGGTAACTCATATTTTGGCCATAGTAATACTTGTCTACTAAGACACATAATGTGGGAGTAGCTTTGTTAATGAAATCATGGATTCTTGGTCCTGAATGAGTCTCAGGTTTATTGAAAGAACACAAATATAAAAGAATAAAAACTGTTCCTCTTATATGATATTTAAGTATATAATGCCTGAGCAGGATATGTGCCCAAATCCAGGCTTAAGGAATTCAGTCTTGGAGGTCTTTTCTTACTCTAAATCCTATGATCTTTTTTGAATTGTATATATTTCCATATCCTCAATGAAGCAAGGCAAAGAAATTCCCATGGTACCAGGCCACCAGGCAATGCTCCCAGCAGCAACAGGCTATAACCCCCTTCTCTCCTTCATCCTGGAAAAGTATAAAAAGGCAAACTTACTCCATAGGCAAACGCCTAGTTGTGCTTTGAGGAAAACCAACTTCTGTTGCTTCTGCTTTTAGGTCAACTTGTTTGGTTTCTGTCTTTGCAGGCTGCTGAGGCTATTTCAGGCATTTTTGAGTTACTAACAGACTGCTAAAAGAACTATCTTGCATGTGAAACTTATTAGTAAGAATAAAGTCACTCCATGCCTAAAGTCCAAGTTTAGACATAGTGCACCAGCCGACACTGGTTATGTAAGGCTTTGCCTTTGTTCCTCTAGCCATGTGTGACCTTTTCACTTCTTCCTCCTGACACCATCCCCAGAAGAAAAATGCAATCTGTTTAACTTCATATAACATTTTACTTTTACTTTTCTCTGGTTGGAGGATAGCTGATGCAACTGTATTACTTTTGCATTATGTAAACACATTATTTGATTTTTACATCTGATTTGTAGATCTCAATTCTTATGTAGATTTCCCCATGTTTATGCACTAGACTGTAAGCATTTGGAAGGCTGGAGGTCTCAGTGTTCTTTGGAGAACTTCCAACAGCATTATCACCACACTAAAGAGAGCTTAATAAATGGCACAGGCTTGAGCAGTGGGCTATATCTAATAAGATGAAATTTAATAGGAATAAATGTAAAATCATACACTTAGGTATGAAAATCAACTTACAAGGACTAGATGGAGGAAGCATATACATGATAACTATCTTTAAGTATTTGAGGAACGCTTTCATGGAAGAGGATTGTGACTTGCCTCTGTACAGCTCTAGAGGGAAGAACAAGGGTGAAAGAAAGGGAAATTTAGGCTTGCTGGGGTGGGGATGGATGCACTCTTCCTAAGAGACCTCCAAAAGTAGATTGAGTTACCTTGAGATGTGATGCCTTTCCCTTTGGAGATCTTCAAGAGGATGCAGAATGACCATTTGTTATATATATATTGTAGTAGAGATTCCTTTCCCATATGGATTTGCTTAGATGATTGATGAGGGCCTTTCCAATTCATATCTTCTTTCTTTCTGTGATGATAGTGGAATAGTTAATGTTGATAAACTGTGCCTCTGTCAGATGCTGAGTAAACTTCCAGAAGAATGTCTTTCTCCTTTGTCAAAAGGAAGAGAAGGAGTTTTATTATTTTTTATCTGATAACAAAATCAATAGGATTTGCTTTGTTTTTCCTTTCAATGGGAAAAAATATCAATGGGACAAGAGTAATGGCCCTCCAAAAATTTGGCAATGGATTGATGTAGGTGCAGAGTATGGGAATTAGGAGGGTCACTTCTTTAGAAACAGGGTAACTCATTTTGAAATGAAATTGGGTTAGTTGCTAATCAAAATCCTGAGTGGAAGAGGAGCATGTGAAATGTCAATAGTGCTTTAATCCAGTGCTGGAAACCTTAACTCCTTGGGAAAGAGGGCTTCTTTGGACATGTCATTCAGTCAGTTGATAAACATTTATTAAATACCCGTTATGTGTCAGGTATTGTGCTAAGTATTGAGCATACAAAGAAAACTAAAAAACAGTTATTGCCCTGATGGAGCTCAGGGTCTGATGGAGGGGACAACATGCAAATAACTTCTTATAGACAAGATATAGGCAAAATACATTGGCAATAACCAATACTGATATTAAGGGCTCCTGGGAAAGGCATCTTTCGAAGGTGGGATTTTAGATGAGACTTGAAGGAGGCCAGGGAAGTTAGGAGGTAGAGCTGAGGAGGGAGATAAGTCCAGGCTTGAGGAACAGTCACTGAAAATGTTGAGTCTGGAGATGGAGCATTCTGGGAACAATAAGGAGGCAAGTGTTAATTCAGTCACAGAGTAGGTAGGGGAGAGTAAGTGGAAGGTGACTGGAAAAGGGGGAAGGGAGGGTTATCTGCAGCTGAGTAGTGAGATTGTTTTAGGCCTAGGATGGAGATTTGTAACATCTGAGGCCAATGGTGTTAAATTTAAATTCTGATTCCCTAGGATAACATTTCCGAATAGGTTTCCCATCCTAGGCTAATTGCAGAATGAAAGTATCTAATGCTGAAGGGTAGGGAAGACTTCCTTTCTTAAGTCTTTTGTAATGAAGAGTCATTCAATAAGCATTTATTTATTAGGCACTGCTTCTGCATGCTTGATGTGCCAAGTGCACAGTAATTCTGTCCCTTTTGGTTCAAGTTAGTCTTTGATCTGTATCAGAAACATGAGAGGATGTTAGAGAAGCAAGGAGACTTTATAGAGTACAGAGTTTAATTTCAGTCAGGTTTATTGTGCATCAGTTTCCCTCAGTAAAGTATTGGACTACCAAATCAAGAGACGTTATTCTAACTTCAAGGATGCCTGCATTGCTGTATTATTGCCTAATAATTACAATATTTTGATAACATTTCAAGCTTCAACTCTGTCACCAACTAGCTGTGTGACTTGGTAAATCATATTGAGCCTCAGTTTTCACATTTGTAAAGTCAAAGAGTTTGCTTGCAGGACTACTATGGAGCCTAAAAATTAATGAAGATTCTTGTTATGGTCTTAAAAATTATTGAGGACCCTAAAGAGCTTTTATTTATATGGATTATAGCAATTAATATTAACATATTAACATAACAGATTGGAATATTAACATTAACAAATTAGAAATTAAAATTAATAAAATTTTAAAATGTACTAATTCATTTAAAATTGCATTTTAACAGAAAACTTTTAAAATAAATATAATTATATTTTTCAAAACAAAAAATGAGTGAGAAAAAGTGGCATCTTTTTCTATATTTTGGCAGTCTCTCTAATATCTGGCTTCAGAGAAGACAACTGGGTTCTCATGTTTGCTTCTGCATTCAATCTGTTGTAGTATATTGTTTTAGTTCCAGTATATGAAAAAAATTGGCCTCATACAGACATGTAGTTGGAAAAGAAATGAGTATTTTAATAGGCAAATAATGCCTTAGTATTATTATGAAAATAGTTTTGACCTCTTGGACCCTCAGAAAGGGTCTTGAGAACCCAGAGGGGTTTGAACCACACTCTGAAAACTGCTGGTATACTACATGTTCTTTAAAGTCCCTTCTACCCCTAAGCATGTATGGCTCCTATGAAATAGTGCCTATTATTTGTTTATAAATCCTTAGGAGACCCCCTCCCCCAATGTATTCAAATACAAAGCAAAGGGAATGCTGGCTTATCTGAATTGCAAATTTTTCCAATTATTATTGACACTGTCACTTCTGTTCAATTAAATACTCTGGTGAAAGAGGACCTTATAAGCCAAAATAGTTGCAATCAGGCTCGGTCCTAGGGAAGAAGTTTCCCCTGAGAATCTGCACTGTTTGAAGCCACCCTTCTTTATTACTCCAAGGGGCGATGCAGTTCATTTCCAGCATGGAGTGTAAAATTGGAGAAATTGAATAAAGGAACAAAGTGAGGAAACTGGGTAGACTTTAACAGCCTCTTCTCATTATTTTGCTTCAAGTATTATCATTTTCTAGTACCTCAGAGACACAGTTAAAGATAAACACAAACATCACTTTGGGAGAATACTACGATTATTTTAAAGTTCTCCATTATTTGGCATTATCTGCAGTCCGGTTCCCCTCCATTAACACAGGTAATTTAAAATGGAATTTAAAAAAATCTAAGCATCAAAAGCAAATTATCTACCCAAATGTAATTTGAATACAGCAAAGAAACACAGATGTTTCAAGTCTTTTGTGATACATTAAGAACTATAAACTGAAAGCCATAAAATATAAACTCATGGAAGGGGAAGTGAAGGGAGCACCCTGGGGAAGAAGCAGCCCTTCAGTTGCATGACCTTCCTTTGATCTTTTGCTTTTTCTAGCCACTTTCCCATGCACTTATTACACTGGCCCAGTTGTTTAGAACTACAAAGTGTTAGGTTTGGAAGCCATCACTCCATGTCTGATTATAGTACTGATTCTGATGAAGCTTTGGGGGAATGGAACATACAGATTGCCTCCAAAAGGACCTTTCTTTTGCATCATTAGAAATGAGGCGAGACCATGTCCTTCTTGAACCCCTCTAGATTTTTGCTTGTCTAGGAAGCAGAAATGAATTTTAAAACAAATATTCTTTATAATTTAGACATCTGGAGAGACCATCACTTCCTGGGTCAGAGTTTATATTTAAATGGAAATAGAGCAATCTATTGTTCAAAGTGTCAGAAAATCAATAGTACATTTGGGTGACTTTAGAGGTTGCGAATTTTTCCTGAGTCCTGACCCATTCTATACCTCTCTCCTCCCTCAATTTCTTTTCACCTTTTCAGAAATAGACTTTACTCTCCCCCCCTTTTCTCCATGGTTCATCATTTCAAAATAATGACCAAAGAAATTTTGCCTCAAAGGGGCTGACAAAAGGAAATGTGAATAATAATTGGAATTTTCATATTTCTTTTCTCCTAAAGAACTTTAATATGAATTATCTCATTTTAGTTTCTCTATTTTTTCTTTCAATTCAACATTTTAAAAATGTCTGCTCTGTACCAAGAACTGTGCAAGGTTCTGAAATCCAAAAATAAACCAGCCCCCGCATTCATTGAGGTTACATTCTTCCAATTCAATAAGCATTTTAAAAGTACCTACTATGTGCCAAGCATGAGCTTTAGTGGCAAGGGGACGAGACAGCCAGAATTATTTACATCCCTTTATAGAAGGAAAAACCAAAGCCCCAAGAAGTTGTACCTTGTTCTAGTGAATTATCAAGTTCCAAGAATCATGATTTCTTTATATTGCAACTATGATCCTGATTTAAGTTGGGAAGAGAAAGCCTGACATTTGTTTTCTTTGTCTTCTTCAAGTAACAGCTGTCTTTAATTCTTCTCTACCTAAAATCAGTATATGAACTAATTTCATTGTTACGTTAGATTGTGAACCCATGCTGTAGGCATTAAATATCTGATTGCCATTCATCTCTGCTTATCCTGGTACTTATGCTGATTTTGACTACATTAGACAAAGCTGTATAGGACCATTGGTTCCTGGATTTGAGAGGTGGAAGTGCCCTTGGATATTATCTAGTCCAACTTCCCTTCTTTTACATATGAGAAAACTGAGGCCCATATGAGCTAAACAACTTGTCCAAGGCCTCATAGAAGCAGAGTAGGAACTTAAACCCAGGTGCTCTGACTCCAAAGATCCATGATTTCCACTGTACCTTGTTCAAATTTAATATCCATATTTTGAAGGATATTTGATTTCATTAGTGTGGGTGCCCCACTCCATTAGTGCATATTGAAATACCTCCACCTGTTCTTACCTTGAGCAATTCTTATTCATACATTTCCTAAGTTTGTTTAAAATAATCCTTTATCTTCTGTCTTAGAATCAATACTGTGTATTGGTTCCAAGGCAGAAGAGCGGTAAGGGCTAGGCAATGGGGGTCAAGTGACTTGCGTAGGGTCACTCAACTAGGAAGTCTCGGAGGTCATAATTGAACCCTGAACTTCTGTCTCTAGGCCTAGCTCTCTATCCACTGAGCCACCTAGCTGCCCCAATAAATTCTTCATAGAGGTTTGGCCTAAGATTTTAGAGACCTTTTCCTAATGTATTTATTGTTATCTATTACACTATATAATCAGTACACTCCATTTTCTGTTCATAGAAGTCCTTAGTTGATATTATGATTTTATGATGTAGAAACATAAAGATAACACCATACCAGCAATCAATGTCAGATAGTAAGTGAGTAAATTCTCTCAGATGAATTGGGATCTAGATTTTGGATGTTGATATTTTCATTGACTTGTCCTAAGGGAATAGGGTCATAGTTATCCAGAAATGAATTGCTATAGGTTCAGTTTTTAAATGAAAAAAGTCTATTTTTCCCACAGAGAATCACAGAATCTCAGAATTGCAATTCACCTCAAAGATCATCTAATCCAAACTCTATCTGAACAGGAATACCATCTAAGACATCTCTAAGAGGTAGCTGTCCAGCCTATAATTGGAAACCTGTAGTGATGAGGCATTTTCTCCAGAGCCAGCATATTTTACTTTATTATATTTTATAGTTCTAATTGTTGGGAAGTTTTTCCTTATATTAAGCTGGAATCTGCCTCTCCTTTGGCTGTCATTTGTGGTTCCTAGGTTTGCTCTCTGGAGCCAAGCAGAACAATCTAATCCCTCTTTCTCACAACAACCTTCAAATCTTTGAAGACAGACATATATACGTAAGTCTTTTTTCTTCAGGCCATGTATCCCTAGTTCTTTGACTTCTAGTCCTCTCACCCTCCATAGTTGCTTTCCTTCTAATAGATTCCATTTTATCAATGTCATTCATGTATTCATTTATTATTTATTAAATGACTACTACATATCTCCTTTGCTATTTCCTTATATTTTAACTTGGTGGTATTAAATTTAGTTAGAAAAAGGGATCATTAAGCTATAATAATTTGGTGGAATGGATATTGACTTAGAAGATATTAAATTAACCTATCTACATTCTTTTGTATTAATTTTATTACATTTTAAAATTTTATTAAAAATTTAAATTAAATTTTATTTTTAGATCCAAATTCTCTTCCTTCCTCCTTTCCCTACCTATTGAAAAGGTAAGAAAACTAAAACCCATTACAAATATGTCCAATTATTTTTTTAAAATTCCCACATTAGCCATGTCAAAAAAGAAAAAGAAATTAAAATCTGCTTTCATTTGTACTCAGACCCTGAAAGTTCATCATTTCTTCCCCTGGAGGTGGATATCAAGTTATATTATGAGTGCTTTGGAACTGTATGTGGTCATTATGTTGACCAGAGTTGCTATTCTACACATTGTTCTCCTGGTTTGGCATTTGATTTTGCATCAGGTCCTAGATTACTTTTTCAAACCCTTACCTTCTGTCTTAGTATGAAGGCAGAAGAGTGGCAAGTGTAGGTAATTGGCATTAAGTGATTTGCCCATGGGTCACACAGCCAGCTCATAGAGTATTGCCATCCTCCATCATTTTTTACGGCACAATAGTATTCTATCACATCCGCACGTTATAATTTGTTCAGGCATTCCCCATCTGATGGACATCCCCTCAGTTTCAAATTCTTTGCCACCACAAAAAGAGCTGCTATAAGTACCTTTCTATGTAAATATGGGCCCTTTTCCTCTTTCTTGATTTTCCTCTTCCTCTTGATTTCTTTGGAATACAAAGACCTTGTAGTGGTACCACAGGGGCAAAGGTTATGCATACATAGTTAACTAGCTTTTGGGGGCATAGTTCCTAATTACTTTCTAGAATGATTGAACTAGTTCATAGCTCTACCAGCTGTGCATTAGTGTACCTGTTTTCCCACAGCCCCTCCAGCATTTGCCATTTTGTCATCTTAGCCATTCTGATGGGTAAAAACTGGTACACTTCAGAGATTTTTGTTATGAAGATTGTTTCCCAATTTGTTGCTTCCCTTCTAATTTTAGATGCATTAGTTTTGTTTGTACAAAACCTTTTTAATTTGATGTAATCAAAATAATTGATTTTACATTTTGTGATTTTTTTCTAGCTCTTACTTGGTTTTAAAGTCTTTCCCAAAGATCTGACATGTATACTATTCTGTGTTCACCTAATTTGCTTATAGTTTCCTTCTTTATATTCAGGTTTTTCACCCATTCTGAGTTTATCTTGGTGTAGGGTGTGAGATATTGATCCAAATCTAGTCTCTCCCATACTTTCTTACAATTTTCCCAGCAGTTTTTATCAAATAGTGCATTTTGGTCCCAAAAGCTGGGATCTTTGGGCTTATCATAGACTGTCTTGCTGAGGTCATTTAGCCCAAGTCTATTCCACTGATCCTCCTTTCTGTCTCTTAGCCAGTACCAAATTGTTTTAATGACTACTTCTTTATATTATAGTTTGAGATCTAGGACTGCAAGGCCTCCTTCCTTCGCATTTTTTTCATGATTTCCTTGGATATCCTTGATCTTTTGTTCTCCAAATGAACTTTGTTATGGTTTTTTCTAATTCAGTAAAAAAATTTTTTTTGGTAGTACAATGGTAATGGCACTAAATAAGTAAATTAATTTGGGTAGGATTCTCATTTTTATTATGTTAGCTCTACCCATGAGCAATCAATGTTTTTCCAATTGTTTAGACCTAGTTTTAATTGTGTGGAGAGTGTTTTATAGTTGTGCTCATATAGTTCCTGTGTTTGTCTCAGTAGATAGATTCCTAAGTATTTTATATTGTCTAAGGTGATTTTAAGTGGAATTTCTCTTTCTAATTATTGTTGCTGAGATGTGTTGGAGATATATAGAAATGCTAATGATTTATATGGGTTTATTTTGTATCCTGCAACTTTGCTAAAGTTGTTGATTATTTCAACTAGCTTTTTAGTTGATTCTCTAGGATTCTTTAAGTAGACCATCATATCATCTGCAAAGAGTGATAGCTTGGTCTCCTCACTGCCTATTTTAATACCTTCAATTTCTTTTTCTTCTCTAATTGCTACAGCTAGTGATTCTAGTACAATATTAAATAATAGAGGTAATGGGCATCCTTGTTTCACTCCTGACCTTATTGGGAAGGCTTTTAGTTTATCCCCATTGCAGATGATGTTTGCTGATGGTTTTAGATATATACTGTTTGTTATTTTTAGGAAAGGTCCTTCTATTCCTATGCTTTCTAGTGTTTTTAATAGGAATGGGTGTTGTATTTTGTCAAAGGCTTTTTCTGCATCTATTGAGATAATCATGTAATTTTTTTCAGTTTGCTTGTTAACATGGTCAATTATGTGGATGGGTTTCCTAATATTGAACCATCTTTGCATTCCTGGTATGAATCCTACCTGGTCATAGTGAATAAGCCTCATGATCACTTGCTGGAGTCTTTTTGCTAGTATCCTATTTAAGATTTTTTGCATCTATATACATTAAGGAGATTGGTCTATAGTTTTCTTTCTCTGTTTTGACTTGCCTGGCTTTGGAATGAGAACCATGTTTGTGTTGTAAAATGAATTTGGTAGAACTCTTTCTTGGCTTATTCTGTCAAATAGTTTGTATAATATTGGGATTTGATAGAATTCATTTGTGAATCTATCTGGACCTAGGGATTTTTTCTTAGGGAGTTCTTTGATGGCTTGTTCAATTTCTTTTTCTGATATAGGGTTGTTTAGGTAATCTATTTCTTCCTCAGTTAGTCTATGCAATTTATATTTTTGTAAATATTCATCCATATCACCTAGATTGCCATATTTGTTGCCATATAGTTGGGCATAATAGTTTTTAATGATTGCCTTAATTTCTTCTTCATTTGTCGTGAGGTCTCCCTTTTCATTTTGGATACTGTCAATTTACTTTTCTTCTTTCCTTTTCTAAATTAGATTGACCAGTAATTTGTCTGTTTTATTTGTTTTTTCAAAGTACCAGCTTCTAGTCTTATTTATTAAATCAATAGTTCTTTGACTTTCAATTTTATTAATTTCTCCTTTGATTTTTTAGGATCTCTAATTTAGTCTTCATCTGAGGATTTTTAATTTGTTCACTTTCTAGTTTTTTAATTTGCATGCCCAATTCATTGACCTCTGTCCTCTCTAGTTTGTTAATATATGAACTGAAGGATATAAATTTCCCCGAGTACTGCTTTAGCTGCATCCCATAGGTTTTGAAAGGATGCCTCATCATTTTCATTTTCTTCAATGAAATTATTAATTGTTTCTTTGATTTGCTCTTTAACTAACTGGTTTTGGAGAATTATATTGTTTAATTTCCAATTAATTTTTGATTTACCTCTTCATGTACCCTTACTGATTATTATTTTCATTGCATTGTGATCTGAGAAGGTTGCATTTATTATCTCTGCTCTTTTGCAGTTGTTTACAATGTTTTTATGCCCTAATACATGGTCAATTTTTGTGAATGTACCATGTGTTGCTGAAAAAAAGGTATATTCCCTTTTGTCCCTATTTATTTTTCTCCACATATCTACTAACTCTAATTTTTCTAAGATTTCATTCACTTCTCTTACCTCTTTCTTATTTATTTTTTGGTTTGATTTATCTAGTTCGGATAGAGGAAGGTTCAGGTCTCCCACTAGTATAGTTTTTCTATTTCATCCTTGAGCTCTACTAGTTTCTCCTCTAGAAATTTGGATGCTATGCCATTTGGTGCATACATGTTGAATACTGATATTTCCTTATTGTCTATACTGCCTTTTATCAGGATGTAATTACCATACCTATCTCTTTTAACTAAATTTATTTTTACTTTGGCTTTGTCAGATATCATGACTGTGACTCCTGCCTTCTTTTTATCAGTAGAAGCCCAATAGATCTGGCTCCATTCTCTTACTTTCACCCTATGTGTATCTACCTTCCTCATGTGTGTTTCTTGTAGACAGCATATGGTAGGGTTTTGGATTCTAATCCACTCTGCTATTCACTTGCATTTTATGGGTGAGTTCATTCCATTCACATTCAGAGTTATGATTACTAACTGTGTATTTCCAAGCATTTTGATTTCTACTCCTAGTCCTGCCTTTTCTTCTTTCACTATTTCCTTCTATACCAATGTTTGTTTTTAATCAGTCCCCCTACTTCCCACCCTTATTTTACTTCCTTTTCTACCCACCTCTCTTATTCCTCCCCTTATTTTCTTTGCACTCTTTTTAAACTACCCGCACCTTCTCCCTCCCTTGTACTGTGCTTCCCTCCCCACTAGTCCATTTGTTATGCTCCTACTTCCCTATAGGGCACAAATCTATTCTCTGCCCCAATGGATTGGATTGTTCTTCCCTCTTTGGGTCAATTTCAATGCACATAAGAGTTGAGTATTTCCTACCTCCAACCTCTTTACCCTTCTAGTGTACTAATGTTCTCCCCCTTCCCACCATGAACTTCTTTGTGATATATAAATCTACCCTCTTTCATTTCTTTTCCCATTTCTTTTAGTATTAACCTCTTTTTAAAGCTCTAGTTGTATATATACATATATACACACATGTATATGCATTTATGTATACATATATCTATATACATATTTATGTCTTGTCATTTCATCCTATACAGTTTGTCACTGTTCCCTCCAAGTTTAATTCTTCTAGCTGCCCAGGTGATAACAATTTCTAAGGGTCACCAATGCCCTATTTTCTTATAGGGATATATATCATTTTAACTTATTGGGTCTCTTAAAAAAGTTGTTTTTTTTGTTTTGTTTTTCTTCCTCCTCCCTCTTTTTTTAATTACCTTTTGATAATTCTCTTGAGTTCTGTGCTTTGGCATCAACTTTTCTGTTTAGGTCTGGTCTTTTCTTTACAAATGCATGGAATTTCTATTTTGTTGAATGACCATACTTTCCCCTGTAAGAATATAATCAGTTTTGCTGGGTAGTTGATTCTTGGTTGTAAACCTAGTTCCCTTGCTTTTTGGAATACTTATTCCATGCCTTTCAGTCCTTCAGTGTAGATGCAGCCAGATCCTGTTGTATCCTTACTGTGGTTCCATGGTATCTGAATGACTTTTTCTTTGCAGCTTGTAATATTTTTTCCTTGGTCTGATAGTTCTTGATTTTTGGCTATAACATTCCTGGGTGCTGTCAGTTAGGGATTAAGTACAGAATGTGATCTGTAGATTCCTTCAATCTCCACTTTTCCCTCTTGTTATAGAATATTAGGACAGTTTTCTTGGATAATTTTCTGTAATATGATGTCTAGGCTTTTCCTTTTGTCATGGTTTTCTGGTAGGCCAATGATTCTTAACTTGTTTCTCCTGGAATGATTTTCTAAATCTTCTGTTTTGTGAGTGAGATGCTTCATATTTCCCTCAAATTTTTCATTCTTTTGGTTTTGTTTTATAGTGTCCTGCTGCCTTGTGAAGTCACTTGATTCTAGTTGTTGTATTCTGGTTCTTAATGACTGGATTTCATCCCTGACTTTTTGGTCATCCTTCTCCTTCTGGTCTCATTTTCTTTAGAGATCATCTTTCATTCTCTTTACCTCATTTTTCATCTCCTTTGCCTCATCTTTCATCTTCTTTGCCTCGCCTTTCATCTCCTTTGCTTCATTTTCAAGCTGGTTGATTTTGGCTTTCAAGACACTATTTTCTGTTTCCAGATGACTTATCTTAGTTTTTAAGTTCTTTTCCCAATTGCCTTCAGCCTCTCTTAATTTTGTTTTGAATTGTATTTTGAGTTCTTCCAAAGCCTGTATCCAATTCACTGGGTTTTCTGGTTTATTGCTTTGTGTTTCCTCCTTCTCTGTTCAGTTTGCTCTTTGTTCATTGCCTGCATAGAAGCTGTCAATTGTAATTTCTTTTTTCTTTTTCTGTTGTTTGCTCATATTTACCCCTTCTATACTTCTTGCAGTTGTCTCTGCTCTTGCTTCTATCATTTTTTTTTTGGTTTTGGGGTTTTCTGTCAGTCTCACCTCTTAGAACTTTGGCAGGAGTTCTTTCAGTGCAGTCTATAAGGGAGGAGTATTGGAGTTTGAGCTTCCCTGACCTCTGAAGACTTTTGATGGGATTAAGTCCAGTTGGGTTGGGCTGGATATGCCCTGAGGCCAAAACCTCCTGGAAGGCTGGAGCAATATGGAGGGTCTCCACCGCTGCCTGCTCTGCTCTCTCTCTGCAGCTCCTTCTCCACTGCCTGTGTTTGATGCTCTGAGCCTGGCACAGCCCGTCCCACAAGGTACTCCCTCCAGACCAGCATCTTTACCTGCCCAGAAGTTCCCACTGCCTCTGGAGCCCTAGAGCTCTAGGTGTGGGAGGAGGGGTCCTGGGACCTTCCTTCTCCGTTCCCCTTAAACCCAAGTGTTCTCGAATTCAGGCTTTTGGGGGGTGTACCTTTTGAACTGAGCCCAGCAGGAGGGTTCCTTGGCTCTGTCTTGTTGTTAGGTTTGATTTTCAGTCCCCTAGGAGTATTTAGTTTGTAATTAGTAAAGAAGGGTTTTCAGAGGTCTGAACTTTTGTTGCCTTTACGCCACCATCTTGACTCCACCTCTCCCTACATTGTATTTTAAAGGAAATTTCTCTTACTTCTCTTTCTTTTGGTAACATATATAAATGCTATTCATTTGTATGCTTCATTTTAGATCCTGAAACTTTGCTGAAGTTGTTAATGATTTTGATTAGTTTTTGTTGACTCTAAGATTTTCTAAGAAAACTATCATCTTTGCAAAAGAGTGATAGTTTTGGTTCTTCTGCATCTATGTTTATTCTTTAAATGTTTTTTCCTTTTCTTATTTCTATAGCTAACATGTCTAGTAAAATACTAAACAGTAATGATGCTAGTACAAATCCTTATTTCACTCATGATCTTTTGGAAAATCTGCTAGCTTATCTCCATGATAGATAATGCTGTCTCTTAGTTTTAGATAGCTAATGTATTTCATTTTAAGGAAAACTCCATTTAGTTATGCTTTCTAGTGTTTTTAAGTTCTGTATTTCTCAAAAGTCTTTTATGTAACTATTGAAATAATCATCTGACTTTTGTTGGTCAATTATGCTTATAATTTCACAATATTGAACCTGCCCTGCATTCCTAGCATAAATCTAGCATGACCGTAGTATGTGATTTTTGGAGTCATGTTACTAAAGTCTCTTTGCTAATATTTTATGCCAAATTTTTGCATCAAATACTAATTGATTCTGTTTCTAATCCATTCTATTATTCTATTTTTTTATGGGTAAGTTTTCATGTCATTCACATTCTATTATGATTGTTGTGTGTTTGTTTACATCCTATTTTCTTATCCTTCTCTTTCCCCCTTACTCCTTCTTTAATTTGTTTGGCTTCCATTGCCTTATTTATTCTACTCTTCCTATTATTCCCCCTCTTTCCCCTTAATCTCTTTCCTTCCTATTTCATTGATGGCTAAGATGTATTTTTGTACTCAGCTATATATGTATCCTCTCTTCTTTTAACCAGTTCAGATGAGAGTGAAGTTCAAGTGTTGTCCATTCCTCCCAACTATCCTCTCCTTATTGTACACACTCTTCTTTTTATACTTTGTTTAGAAGAAATAATTTCCCCCATTCTTCCTCTCCCTCATCCATCTTCCAGTGCATTCTTCTTCCACTTTTCTTTTGAGGTTATCCAAATACAATGGAATCACACCCAAGTGTCCTATAACCCCTGATGATGATAATGTTTTGTGGGGTTACATGTTTCATTTTCCCATATAAGAATATATAGTTTAATTTTATATTTCTTACTACTGTTTGCCTTTTTATATCACACTTAACTCTTGCATTTTTGTCAGATTTTCTACTACCTCTGGTTTTTTCATCAGGAATATTTGGAAGTCCTCTATGTCATTATAGACCCTTTTTTCACCCTTACGATTATACTCAGTTTTTCTGGGAAGATTATTCTTGGTTGTAATTCTAGATCCTTTGTCTTCTAGAATATCATATTCCAAACCCTCAAATAATTTATAGTGGTGGCTACTCACTATTATGTGATCTTGATTTTGGATCTTTGAATTATTGTATTTTTTGGTTGCTTTTAGTACTTTTTCCCTTGATGTGGGAGTTCTGGACTTTGGCTATAATATTCCTGGGAGTTTTCATTTTGAGGGATCTTTAATGAAGTGACTGATAGATTCTTTTTACTTTCTTCTTTGTCCTCTGGTTGTAAGATATATAGATAACTTTTTTTTGCATGTGATTTCTTTAAAGGTTTTTTTTGTTTGTTTGTCTTGTTTTTCCTGGTTTTCGGGTAATCCAATGATTTTCCTCTTTATTTTTTCTTGTTCAATGATTCTTTTTCCAATCTGTTTTCCATAACAATTGCTTTCTCTGTGAGATATTTTGCTAGTTTTTAAAAATTTTTTCAGTCTCAGCTTTGTTTTACTTTTTTTTGATGTCTCATGGAATCATTAGCTTTCACATAACCAATTGTAATTTTCATGAAAATTTATTTTTTTTAGGAAGGTTTTGCAACTTTTTGGAGCTGTTAATTTTCTTTTCATATCTTTCTTTCCTAGCTCTTGATTCTTTTTCTTTTTCCCTCTACTATTCTTAATTGTCTTTTAATATCAATTTTTGGCTTCTTTCATTCTTGATTTGTTTCTTCTAGAAATTCTTCTTTTACTTCTTTCTTAGGCATAATTTTCCTAGAGGCTTTGCTTATAGATATTTTGGAGCCATTTTTTTCTTTTGTGTTTGTGTCTTGATTTTTCCTGTCAGTAAAATAGCTCTTTAGACTCAGGTTTGTTCTTTCTCTTCCTTGCTCCCTTCCTCTTTCTTTCTTTCTTTCTTTCTTTCTTTCTTTCTTTCTTTCTTTCTTTCTTTCTTTCTTTCTTTCTTTCTTTCTTTCTTTCTTTCTTTCTTTCTTTCTCTTTCTTTCTTTCTTTCTTTCTCTCTTTCTTTCTCTTTCTTTTTGTTCTTTCTTTCTTTCTTTCTTTCTTTCTTTCTTTCTTTCTTTCTTTCTTTCTTTCTTTCTTTTTTTCTCTCTCTCTCCTCATTCTTCAGACTACTTCTCATATTTAGGTTTTATATTAATGCTCAGCTGGTGATGGGGCACTGAAGTCTTTCAGTGTTTTCAAAGTGCTGGGATCCAATGGGAGATCTGATCACTATCTTACTATCTTCTTGGTCTGATTTCTGAAAGTTCCAGGCCCAAATTTTGGCCTGTCAGCTTGTTTCTGTTGGGAATTTCAGCAGACTGCTGCTTGACTCAGATCCTATTGGCCCCCTGGAAAACTTTATGAATTCAGAATATCTCAATTGCCAGCTCTTCTTTAGTCTAGGAGGTTGTACTCTACTCTATTTCAGGGATGGAGTCACAAAGCCACAATTTGTTTCCTGAAAGTTTTTCCAAGGCCTCAGCTTTTAACTGCTCCTCTTTGCCCTGTATCTGTGACCCAGTATTGGGTGGTGGGCAACAGAACTGTCAAATGGCCCTTGTTCTTCCTGCATCCAGTGGTTGCTTTGGAATCAATCCCCTGTGCCATGTCTTGGCTCTTTTCCCAGTACCTTTGTTCTAGAATGCTATCTATGTTGTGTTCCTGGCCAGAATCTACTCCCAAGTCCTCTGAGGCTTCTTCTGTGACTTCCTGGCTTTCCTGATCAGAATTTGGTTTGGTGCATTCTTCATATTTTTGTTGAGGAGGTATGTGTGTGTATGTAAGCGAAGCTGGATTCTATTGCCTCATTCTAACATCTTGGCTCTACCTTGGGTTTGGACAAAACTTTGGGAGGGTTGCTTTACTGCATGCATCATTGGGCTTTGTATGTGATACCTCTTCTCCATCTGATGAAGTTGGGGGCATTATCTGGACATCTGCTCTTGGTTCCCTTTTCTTCTTTTTCTTTATACTTTCCCCCTTGGCAATCTCATTTATTTCTAAGGCTGCAGCTATCACCTCAATGTACTCAATTCCCCCAAATGTATCTTTAGCTCATACCTGTCTACTGAGTGGCAGACCTATATGTCCAGGCATCTACAAAACACATAACCATCTCTATGATCCATTGGCACTTCAAGCTCAACAAATCCAAAACTGAGCTCATTATCTTTTTACCTAAACTTGCCTTGCCATCTGACTTTAGTATTTCTGTCTGGGACTTCATTTATTTGGTGTCTCATGTTTCTAACTCTAGGGTTAGCTTTGTTTTTCTTCTTCCTCACTTCTCATATCTATTAAGTTCCCAAGGCCTGAGGGGTCTGCTTATGCATCATTTCTTGTATCCATTTCCTCCTTCCTATTTCCACAGTTTCTACTCTCTTCCAGGGCTTTATCACCACTCTCCTAGACTATTAGACTCCTACTAGGTCTTCCTACTTCTCTTTCTTCTCCCCCCACCCATCTTCCAATCATTCTTTTAGACATTTTGCCATGATAATCTTCCTTAGATGCCTATAGTATAGTGGAAACAGTACTGGACTTGGAGTTAGGAAGACTTTGATTCAAATTCTTCTTCTGAGATTTGTAGTTGCAAGACTGTGCTCAAATAACTTAACTCTTTTGATCTTGTTTCCTCATCTGCAAAATGGGGATAATAGCACCTGGAGTATTCACAACTCCTCAGGCTGTTGTGAAGTTCATATAAAATCATGTGTGTAAAGTTCTTTACAAGCCTTAAGTTTTATAGAAATTCAGGCTAAAACTTGCTTAATACAGGCTAATAAACCTAGTTGTGTAAGGAAATGAAATGAAGTTTATTATTAAAATCACTGCATGGTAGATTTGTAATATGGTTTCTGAGAAATCTGCTTTAAAAGTTGATTAATGTTATTTATCATGTTATGAATAGATTAGTTTTGTTTTGTTTTGAAACCCTTACCTTCCATCTTGGAATTAATGCTGTGTCTCAGTTCCGACGCAGAATTGTAAGGGCTAGGCAAAGGGGGTTAAATGACTTGCCCAGGGTCCCACAACTGGGAAGTATCTGAGGCCAGATTTGAATCTAGGACTTCTCATCTCTATGTCTGGCTCTCAATCCACTGAGCTACCCAGCTGCCCCCAATAGATTAGTTTTTAAAGGAAACACAAAATCAATATCTTTAGTATGTTGCAAAAGTCTCAGTCCAGTTTTAAACTTCTGGGCATCTTGTATTTTCAACAGAAGAGGATTTAGATGGCAGGTTCTTCTATCTATTCTCTAGTACTCAGTTAGGGAGATACAATGCTGAGCTGCATCTTTGAGCAAGAACAAGGGAAGTCAATGTCAAATCCTGCTTTGGGAATGCTCTCTTTGGAGCCTATCTGGCTTTTAGCAGAGAAAACATTTCTCAAGCCAGCTGCTTAGCATTCATTCTTGAAATGCAAATAAGTTCCTTTCTTCTCCTTTAGGGAATCTCTTAGCTCTCTCTAAGACTGGAGGTCAGATGTGAGTACTGCAGTCATTTTGGTGGGCTGCCCCTGTCTCTGGTTTACTTATCTGCACCATGACTCTGCTTCAGTGCCTGGAGGGGACTGCAATGCAACAGATCTGGGGAAGCAGGGAGTGAACACAGATGCTACAACCTAGAAGATAGCTGTGCCAGGCCTGGGTGGGGAGGTTGTGCCAGTAAGCCCTCCAAATATGTAAATGAAGTCAGGAATTTGCCTTTTTTACCCCTCCTGTACCTCATACCAGGTATATGAATACAACTATAAAAGGTTTACCAAAAACAGTAATTTAACATTATGTTTTACAGTACAAAAGCTTAATTTTTAGGGAATGCTGAAATTCTAGGGTTTAACTTTCTCCATTCCTAAGAGTTAGTATTAAGTCATGTATTTTCTTGTTGATTGATAATTTGCTTCCAAAAGTTGAAACATGAATGCATCACTCCTTTGGCTTAAATGCAGAATAGCAATAATAATTTGTGTTTACTTCATTTACATATTTCAAATTGAGGATAGTACATGTTGGCTGAACAGGAGAGTAAGGAAATGAAAAATTCTTGAACTCAAGTTCTCTTTTGGTTGTTTACTCTTATAATTTGGAAGTGAAACAAAAATTTGTTAAGCACCTACTATGTGCCAGACATTTTGTGCTAAACCTTAAGGAAAATACAAAGAAAAGACATAGGCCTTACCCTCAAAGTGATTATGATCTAGTCATACACATGCAAAATAGGATATGATGGATGCCTAAGAGAAAGTGCCATGTGAGTTCACTTCTGCCTGAAAAGGATCAGGGTATATTTCATGGATGGAATGGTAGCACTTGAACTAAAGGCAGAGAAGTAGAAAAATGCAAGATAAATTTAACAGAGGGTATTCCAGTTTACTTGGAGCATAAAGGGGAATAAGAAGTAAAACTTTAAAAGTAGGCTGGAGTCACCTTGGAGAGTGTTGAATTCCAAAACCAATGGATTTGACTTTATTTGGTAGGCATTGGAGAACTCTTGATGGTTTTTTAATGGAATGATGTGACCATTTGATCCCCTTTTCCCCTTAGTTTTCTTTATACTGGCTACAAATGGTTTAACTATGAATGTGCAATGTCAAGTGCCATTACACAAAAATCATAACCTTAATTTTATTTTAATTATTAAAATTATTTTTATGTTTTATTTTTATTTTATCTTACTACCAAATTTCCACATAAGTTTCCCAAGTTTATAGGATTCATGTTGTCTCCCTCCCTTCTTTCCTTTCCCCTCTGACAAGCAATTTGATCAGGAAAACCTTCGTTTTAAATGTAAACTTTGTGTCAATAACTTATTCTTGAGCTGTACATGGCTGCAAGTACATATAATTGTAATACAGTAAGTTAGATAAAATGACTAAAGTATTTTGAGAACCTAACTTAACCTACTGTGGCATTCCATTGTGCCCTCTGGTTCCCCTGTTCTATTGCTAACAAATTATAGTCTTCCCCCTTGAAATGATTTAGAATACATTCTGTATTTATTTACATGTGTATGCATACTCTAACACAAACTGGCTGTGTGAGACTGGTTCAGTCAAATTCTCAGTGCTCCAGGCTCTTCTCTAAGACACTGACCTGTGTTATTCCTCAGAGTTTTGTCCTCTTAGAGTTCTTTATAGTAATGAAATTAAAGGCATGGTCCCTGTCCCAAGCTTTATAATTACACATATATACTTGTTTGTGTGTACATGAATATATGTCTCCATTTTATAAATGTATGTATATATTTCCTGAAAGCAGAGAATATTTCATTTTTTTTGTATCTTCAAAGCATAGCACAGTGCCTGGCACAAAGGTGCTTAATTATAAATGCTTGTTGAACTCATATATATACACACTACACACATCATATTCATCAATGCAAATAGACCTCTTATATATGACTCATTTCCACTAGTAGTTTTCATTATTTGAATTTCAGTCATTACAAATACAGGTCAGCTAGATGGCATAGTGGATAGTCTTCTGGGTGTGGAGTTATGAAGACTAATCTTGAATTCAAATTTGGACCCAAACACTTTCTAGCTATGTGACCCCAGGCAAGTCACTTAACCCTGTTTGCCTCAGATTCCTCATCTGTAAAATGAGCTGGAGAAGGAAATGGTAAAACATTTCAGTATCTTTGCCAAGAAAATCCTAAATGGGATCAAGAAGAGTTGGACGTAACTGAAAAACAACTGAACAAGAACAACACAAAAATAATGGGGGATACTATCTGGATGCTAGTTATTTTAATCTAGAATTGAAACTAGCCATATCCTATATCCTGGAAGTCAAGAGCTTGGGGACTTTGTTGGAATAATTTGGCTAAACAGGATTTAATCCTACCATTATGATATATTAGAGTTTAGTACTAACTCAGTTCTATCAATGGAAGTACAAAATCCACAGCTTTCTTCACTTCCATAGATAATGCTTTGCCACAAAAATGTATTGTACCTCATAGCACATAGACTGTTGTAAATGTAAAGTTTGGTAGTTGTTGGGCCTTTTGACCACTGTCAATAAAAGCTTGTAGACTGGAGAATAACTTTGAAACCCTTCCCACAATTTACTTTGCTACTTATTTCTCAAGGGCTTCCAAGTTACCACAGCTGAGCTCCTGGAGATCCTGGAGTGCATCAAACGGATACCAGTAGAGGGCAGTGATGCATCCATTTGACGTGTCCTCCATCATCATCTAGCTCTAGTCACAATTACTTTTTGCCCTGGTTGTTCCAGGATGGAAAATTTCAAGTTTCCTGATCTCAAAAACCTTACTCCATTGAAGCTCTCAACTGGGTTATAGGATTCTTGTAAATTTTCCCCATTCAATTTCTCTCCAGAGACAGAGTTTAAATGCCTTCTCCCTGACACCAATGAAATGCTGAGTGATATTAACATGTCATGGGCAAGGCCATGTTTTATATTTATATTGCTGTTGTTTTCTGCAGTGAAATGACCAATTAATAATCTAAGATGTAGAGGCAACTGGTAACACGAAAAATTGGTAATGTTCTTTAGCAACTTCCAAACCACTGCAGTAATATTAGATGATGCAATAGTTTGGCATTGGTTAGCCTGAAGGTTAAAAGCAAACATGGGGACTAAATCTAATGTTTTTTTTTTAAAGACAAAATACATACACAAGTAAAAGGGAAAAAAAATGAAACAGGATCTTGGAATCTTAATTTTACAATATCATTTTTTTGTAAAGATGATACTTCTGGAAGGTCAAAGTTTTGTAGAAATGCTAAGTAAGAGCTGCGATGATAGGAGGAAGAGACAGGGAGATTCCACCAAAGTTGGGAGGAAGGGGAGTTAGTTGTTCCCCTCCACTCCCTACTTCATTTTACTAAACGTACTCTTCAGAGCTTTCTAACCGAGTTCTCCTTCCTGGATACCCCTTCTCTTTACCTCTCATATTGGCCAGTTTCAATCATCTGATCCCTCCTGGGCATAAAGCCAATTGTAGGGACTTCTAGGGCCCCACTACGTGTAATAAGGAAGAAGGGCTGATACCCAACACCCTAATATAATACAAGATGGAAAGACTGGAGTCGTCCCAACTTGCAGCACTGCCAGGTTTTCTCTTTCCTCACAAAGTGACAAAGTGTTCTAACAAGCAAAACAGCGAAAATCAAGGAGAAAGCCGAGATCCTCATCTTTGCACGAGAGTGAAACCACTGCCCACCTTCCTTAGGATCGCTTTTCCTGCTGTTGATGCAACAGCAGCTGGATTTTTATGTGTTCCCCAAAAGCCACATCCTTAACAGCCATCTCCCCCAAACCTCAGCGCCGCCCTCGACGATTCCACCTCTATAAGACCCCTCCTGCCTGAGGCGTCCCGCGGCCTCTGCTAGTCTCTCGCGCGCTCTCCTTATTCCACGTGCGTTCCCGGGACAACAGCAGGCGAGGCCTCCTGTGCGCGCCTCCGCGCGCGCGCAATCTCTCTCGCCTTCTCTCCTGCACGCGTGCTCGCCCTGGAGGCCGCGGCCGCGCGCGCTGCTTTTCCCAGTTGCTGGAGTCTCGGGTGTGGGAGGAGGAGGGAAAAAGAAGAAGAGGAGGAGGAGGAAGAAGCAGCTGGCGGGCTCTGGGAGGGGGTGCGCGGGTGGGCGGGAGCGATCGAAAAGAGCTCCACAGGGGGCTCGGAGAGGTGACGGGCGAACCCTCTCCTCTGAAATCTTCTCCCCGCCCCCCTCCGAGAGCCGACCCTTGCGCGGGGGCATTTGGCCGAGAGAGGGTCGCGGGCACTGCGGGGAGGGCCTGGGTCAGACGTGCCCCTGGGTCGGGGGGAGGGCGGCATGGGGCGCCGGGCCGAGCACCCGCGGCTTCCCGCGGCTGCCGGGCGCTAGCCTGGACGAGCGGAGCCGCAGCCGGGCCGCCCGGGGATCCCCTCGGTGACGGTGACGAGGACTGCCGCGGAGGAGGGAGGCTGAGGCGGCTGACGAGAAGCGGGAGCCCCGGCGCCCCCCGAGGGCCGGAGACACGGAGCGGCGGAGGCGGCGGCGAGGGCGCAGGGGCGGCCCGGCGCAGCGGCGGGGCCGGGGGCCGGGGTAAGCCTCGAGGCGGGGGCGGGGAGGGGTGTACATGTGTGTGTGTGTGAGTGCGTATTTGTGTGTGCGCGCGCGGGGAGAGAAGGCGAGTCGACCACCCGCCCCTCCAGGCGCAATCGAGTTTTAAAATCAAATTTACAACCAAGGTGGCCCGCTCCCTGCCTTTTAGATCATGGCTGGGGTTTTGGGGGGGGCGTGGTAGTGGATCCGTGCTTAGGCTGACGGTCCCCTGTTTTTACCCCCCCCTCCGCAAAAAAAAAAAACCAAAAAAACTGACCCTATAAAATAACCAACCTCCAGCCATCATCCCTGGCGCTTCTGGTCTGTTGCAAAGCCTGTTGGATACCCCCTCCTTTTTATTCGGCGTTTTCAGTTTAGGAAAGAGCTTCACTATGCCGTATAACGACTCTCCGGGAGTCGGGAAAACGGGGTCCCCTTTGGGAGACCGGAAGCTCCCAGGAGAGCCTCTCCCGGTGGTTTGCCTCTGCTGCCCATGGGAGAGATTGCAGGTTTGTCTCTTTCCCGGTGCTGTGCCAGTGCGTGTGAGGGCCAGTCTGAGGAAGATGACTGTTCTTAGGGACTCCTGCAGTGGAATTCTCTTCCTTCCTTTCTCTCTTTCAGGGAAGTGGCTTGTCATATTATTATCCAGATTTTATTGGTGACTCCTTATTTCAACGTGAATTTCCCTCCACCTCCTTTTCTCACTCCATTGTATATTATTAGTTTTAGTATCACACTGGCTTCTATGTAGAATATGTTTAAAACATTTTGTAAACAAATCCAAATGGAATTAGGCAAGTAGATTAAAAAAAGAAAAATCAAACATGGTCTCACATCCTAAGTAAGAGTTCTGATCATTTTAACTTTAGCTTTGGTCCCTGAAGCTTAATGAAGGTGGATGTGGAAGATCCAACGGGATTTCGAGGATGCAATTTAATTATTACCTTTTAAGGGATAGATATAATTTACTTTTTTTTGATTTGCACACTGAATTAGCGTTCTCTTAAATTGCCTGAGGCCCTCCATGATGCTTCATAACAAAGATAACTCTCCTTGTAGTAATGAATCACTTAATGGTTTTCCTTCTTGCAGAAGACTTTTTTGGACCCATTTCAGACATTTAAAGTTAGGAAGCTTTTCTTTTGTATGGATGCCTTTGTGAGAAACCTGTTCATATTTCCAATGGAAGTCCCCGCCCCCCTTTTTTAAAAGCATATACATGATAGTGAAGTTAGATTCTATGTAATTCACTAGTTCTGATTTAACATTTAATTTGCTGCCATAATCTAAAAAGAGTAGCAGCTGTAGCTGTTTATATATTTTTTCCAGATTTTCCATGGGTAAACGGAAGTTTGTTTAAGGTCTTGACATTTGGTGCTTATTTTTAAGGATAAGGGAAATAAAGGATTTAATTGCTCCCCAAACTTGATGCCAAAGCTTTTTGAAGATTCATTATGTTGAATCCTTTCAGGGAAATTGCTTGTAAATTATCTGACATTAGAGTGTGTGGACTTACATTTCAATGATCCTCTGGATCTTTTGAATGAAATTGGATACACACACACACACACACACATATGGAGACGCTTTATAGAAGAAGTAGAATATAATTTGAGGATGACTTAAGTGCTTTATCTTTTGCATACATTCCCTCATCTCTACTGAATTCCATGAAATAAAGCAGCACTTTGGACAGAGACTTGTCTGTACACTGGCTGGGGTTGAAGCCCAGTTTATAGTAATAAATGAGAGTATAAACTGGAATTAGTTAGAAGTTTCATTAAGGTAGAACCGTTAAGGATATCAAAGTTCAAACAGTTAGTTGGAAAAATCTTCAGCTATATAACTAATTTTGGTTTTTGGGTAGGGGAATAAAGGTTTAATACTTCTTGCAAAGCATCTTAGTGGTCATACTCTTAAATGTCTTTTGGCATTTTTGCTGTTGCCCCCTTTCTCTCACTTCTCTTTCCTGATCCCTTGTAGATAAATGTATAATTTTTCTTTTCTAGCAAAGTACTCCTTGTTTACAGAGCTGCACGTGTGCACACACACAGATATGTAGTTTTGTCTTCTGCTGTACCAAGTATTACAGTATGGGTCAGAGATTACATATTTAGATTCATTTCACACATATGGAGGAATGGGAGCTGCTCTTACAGATGTATCAGAAGAAATAAGACTTTGATAGTAAAAGACTCAATTAAAATAGCTATTTGAGTGGTCAATTATAGAACTTAACCCTTCAATGATTAAGTAGATATAATTCATATATACAATATATGCATACATCTGTAATAAAGATAATTAAATGTAGGCACAGTAGCAATTTTAGACTTTGTACAACCAATCTATATCCATATGATATTAAACTGGTTAAACTGCTAAGAGAAGTCTAATGTTTTCAAACCAGCCAAGTTTTAAACTAGATGCAGAAAGTGAAAGAAGGCAAGAACACAATACAAATAATTTTTCCAGCTTTAAAATTTCTATGATTGGTTCACATCTTCTTTGGAAAGATTTTAAAAATTACTTATAGTTGAACAAATTTTCAGTTATTCTGTGACTGAAATCAAGAATATGATTATCCAGATTTAGTGCCTTTTTAAAAATTCTACTGCTGTTCTTTTAGTGAATTTTCCTGCTTGTCTTAATTTCTATTAAAGGTGAATGCAGAGGAGATGAAACTCACATCATCTTTATAAAGTTCTAAAGATAGTGTATATGCCTATAGGAAGTGTGGGATATATTTTAATGATGGGTCCATATTAGATCTGTTCTTTATTTCTGCCTTGTATGTAGAGCTAGAATAAGTTTTAATTTACATATGTAAGGGTGGGTGACTACCATCAGCCTTTCAATTCGGTCCAGATTGTTTGAAGCTTTAAACAGTTCTACTTAGCACCACTGTTTTTTCCCTAATATAAACCATGACCTAAATAACTTTTTTCTTAATATAGATCAGAGCCCAAAATGGTGTTTGTTATAGAAATGTAAGACTCAGTTTCTGCTTCTCACATATACTTCACATCATTTAACTTTTCTGAGCTCTATGCAAGCCTTTAAGACTTAAGTTGCAGAGAAAGTGGCAACATTAATTGGTAGAGGGAGTTTCTTCACCTAGGAATTACCTGAAATCACAGGTCAAATTACTATGCCTAGCCTTTAAATCCTTATGGACAGCTATTACTATGATTGGTTTACTATGGTAGTTTTGAATAAGTTTCCTCTGTTTTATTTTAGTTTTGCTAATTATAAATGATCAAGGATTTGATTTTTCTTCTTCTTACTTTCATGGTACTATTTCCCTGAATGCAAATAATTTTTAATACCTGTTCTATATTGGACCTTTCTTAAAGGAAAAAATGTGAATTGTGTTTTATTGAAACTGGAATTATGTGATAGTTTTCTTTTCTTCATATATATTACATTTTGCTGAAGACTTCCATGTTATTTATGTAAGAATCAAAAGTATCCTCTTCATTTGTGAAAGAATAAGAAGAGCATTTTAACCCATCTTGTCCAAAAAATAGACTTGACTAATACCTAAAAACCTTGATTGAAAACTCTTTTAATGTTAGTATTTGATTTTTAAATTTTATTTCATTTATTTAATTACATCGCTCAAACAAAAATCACCTTTTTCTAGAAATTTCTCTAAATTATCTATTAAGGGCAAACCTACTTTCTTGGAGCTGGAAGAAGAACTAGTAATTATGGGGAGTTCTTTGGGAGTGAGAGTAAGTAAAACTTCATTGTTTTAAGTGTTGCTGGCCTGGAACTCAGTGGATCAAAGGATGAAGTGAGAGGATATATGATGTTATGGTCATTGATCCAGCTTTCTCCTTTTCACTACTATATAGTTATTGGTAGGGATGGGTGTAGAATTTTTTAAATTCTATCTGGAAAATTATACAATTCTAGTTGATAGACCTCAGAGAAGGGAAACTGAAATGACAAATAACTACACTAAAAAGAGTAAGACCTGAAAATTAAGTATACTGCATTGTGTTGGTTGTATTGGAAGGAAAACTGCATTCTTTTGCTTTTGACAATGTGTACAAAAGGGTAACCTTTTTACCCAAAAGCTGAAAAGTATGGGACAGGTAATAGGAGACAGAAAGAAAAAACCCTCAGAACGAAAAAAGACAGCTAAAAGAGAGTCACAGACATAGTGTTGACAGGGTACAAATAGATATTGATGGCAGAGAAAAGAGCTATAATGAAGAGACAGATGATGAAGTGAATCTTTGATCTCGAGATGAGTGGCAAAGAGATACTTATACCTCAGTATCTCTGAAGGGCAGCATTGTGCCACATTGAAGGCATATCATTGATGGGGAAGCTTTGTATTTGGGTGAGGAAGTGCTAAGAGCATCAATGTGGCATGAAAGCTAGTAATAAACCACAGCTAAGTTAGTCTCTGGCAAGGCACTTGTGACACATCATATGGGAAATATGAGAGAGAGGAGACAGAGAGAGAGAGAGAGAGAGAGAGAGAGAGAGAGAGAGAGAGAGAGAGAGAGAGAGAGAGAGAGAGAGAAAAAGAAAATAAGGGCATGCACCCATCTAAGCACCAAGGTTAGTGCTTTGATTCTCTTCATAATTCAGGATGTTGGTTAATTATCACAGAATAAATTTTATAATAAACTTGGTATATTATGCAGATTTTTAAGAACATGTAATATGAGGCAGCTATGGTTTGAAGTAAATAGTGCACTGGACCTTGAATCTTGAATGTAAATTGACCTGCTGTCAAATACAGCTTCAGTCATGTACTAGCTATGTGATCCTGGATAGGTCACATAACCTCTTAGCTTCAATTTTTAATTTTGTAAAATGGGCATTATAATATCGTATCTCCCAGGGTTATTGTGATATAACAACATAATCCAATGCTAAATGTTTGTAAAGAGCTTTGCTAATCTTAAAGATCTATAAATGTTATCTGTTAATAGCTTTGATACTAAGATAATATTAAAAGTATAATTTTTTGATGTTGCTTATGACATGGTGTCATTCTTTTGCTTACTTTTCCTCCCTCCAAACATTTTAGCTAACCCGTAACCCTTTTGAGAAAGTGGTGTAGATGGGATAAAAGATTGGAAGAAAACTCATAGGATGGTCCAAGATTGATTTTCTTAGTGATGAAGAAAGATATGTTGTGTTGTGAATGGTGCTGGCAATTCAGATTACACTGATTAGAGTTTGGAGGTGGATGATATTCTGGAGACTAAGAAAAGTACTTGAAAAAAAGTTTTCAGCCTTTTATTGACTAATTTTGCAGAAAAGCAGATTATTTTACATTTATGAGAAAATGATAATAAAAATATCAATGGACAACACTTTTTCCAGTAAAGCAAGTTGTCAGGTAATTTCCGAGGTCAGTGTTTATTTTTAGTCATTTGACTCATATTATTTGTAGTTATAGCTGAAGCTATATCAGGTAAAGGCTTAACTTTAGGTTTGGAAAGTGTGATATTAGATTGGATTAGATTGCTGCTGATATGGTTTCCAAAGATGATTCTATGATTCTTTGGATTTGTGGAGAACATCATTGTCCAAAAGGACTTAATTTTCCAGTGTGTTTTTATATAGTGATCTCATATAAGTGGTAGGAAGTGGCTTAGTAATGATGAGAAGGTTCAGAAAGGACAAAGATAAAACTTTTTTTGCCTACATTTTCAGTTCTCCTTTGTGTCTCTCATTGTGAAGAGGTTGTAAATGAATTAAAGGAGATAAAGTTCTTGAAAGGAGGTCTTTAATGGAGTACCCCACTTTTTAAATCAGTGATTTAGACAAAGGCTTAGATATCATGTTTATCAGATATTCAGGTGACACTAAAATAGGAAGGATTGTTAAAACATTGGATGACTGGGTCAGTAAGCAAAAGGTTCTTAATGGTTAGAATATTGATCCCAATCTAATATGATTGAATTTAAAAAAGATAGATGAAAAGTCTTATATTGGTTTTAGAAAATCAATTTCATTAGCTTCAGAAAAACTAGATAGCTATGACTAAGTGCAGGCAACTTGGCTGAAAAAAGTCTAGAGGTTTCAGTGTGAATCAGTTTTGTGGCATCACACACACACACTGAATCAGTATTATGGCATGACACACAAACACAATCTTGCAGATCAGCACTTTCTCTCAATTTAGTCTTCTACTTTTGTACCTTTACCAAGTGACATAATGGATAGAGCATTGGGACTGGAATAGAAAATTTGAGTTCATGTTAGGCCTCAGGTACTTACTTGCTGTGTGACTCTGGGCAAGTCACTTAGCTTTTATCTCCCTAAGTTTCTTCATTTGTAAAATGGGGATAATAGTAGCATTAACCTCTCAAGATTGTTGTGAGGATCAAATTAGATATATCTGTAAAGTGCTAAACACAAAACTTGACATAAAGTAGGTAATTAATAAATGCTTTAGTTTTTGTTCAGTCATTTCAGTCAGTCCAGATACTGGAGTACTTTGTCATTTCCTGTTCCAGCTCATTTTACAGATGGGGAAACTGAGGGCAAACAGGATTAAGTGATTTGCCCAGGGTCACAGTGTCTGTGGCTAAATTTGAACTCAGGAAGAAGAAGCTTCCTGACTCCGGGTCCAGGACTTTTAAACTCTGTGCCACTTGGCTTCCCCCAAACCTTAATCTTTGTTGTTGATGTTCAGTCATATCTAACTTTATGTGACTTGGTAGACAAATCCCTGGGGTTTTCTTGGTAAAGATACTGTAGTGGTTTTGTCATTTTCCCTCCCCATTGTGCCTCCATTTTATAGATGAGGAACTGAAGTAAATGGGGGTTAAGTGACTTGCCTAGGGTTACACAGCTAGTAAGTACCTGAAGTCAGATGTGAACTCAGATCTTCCTGATTCTTGTTTGTCCTCTTCCAACTGGGTCATAAATACTCATTTTCTAACATTCTCTTCCCCTTACTCCTTGTCCTTTGCTCCTCTAGCCTTGCCAAAAAAATACTTCTAATTATAATAGAAGGCTGATAAATGATGCTGGAGAAAGCCCTAACCATGCTCACTATTCTTTTTCTGCCTTGATTGGCATTATCTTGTTCCCCACAGTGACTATTCTAAACTTTGTTCTATCTTTTTCCTTTCTCTTATCTATTGCTGTAGTCTCTGATAAAGAGATGATTCTTTTCCTTGACAAAGCCAGACACTTTACTTGTGTCCTTGATCCCCTCACCTGTCTTCCTTTCTAGACTTTTGACTCCTGCATCATTCTCTTTGACTCTCACCTACAATCTCCTTATATCCTGGATTTTTCCCTGTTCATCATCCTTTATAATTTTTAAAAGTTTATTTTAAAATTCTGAACTTGGACACCTAAACAAATTTTCAATCCACACAGCAGAATACAAAAAGAATATCCTATAATGATGTGAGTCTCCTTTCATAATACTTGCTTTTTAAATGTATATAATAAATCCCACATATTACTTTCAAAATTGCTTTGCTTTTTTGTGTTTATACTCTCCTGCACATTATTAAAATGTATTACAAAAAGAGTAACCCTCTTTTTCATCATTATTGTAGTTTCTCCCAATTAAAAAGGAGAAAGAGAAAAAAAACCCTTTGTAACATAAGCATAGTGACAGCAAAATCAATTCATGCAGTAGTCATGCCAAAAAAAAGGATGTCTCTTTGTGTCCATCTCCTCTCTGTTAGACAATGGGTAACATGCTTTCATCAGAGTTTTGGTGTCCCTGTATAAATTGTCATCCTTCATATTCTCTTGGAGTCACTAAAATAATCTTTCATCATTTCTTATAGTATAATAATATTCCTTTGTAATTACATTTTACAATTTGTTCAACCATTCAGCAGTTGTATAACTGGCACTCTAAGCCATCTCCTTAATTTTTTTTTCTTTTTAAAAAATTTAAATACATTTATTTATTATTATATAAAAATACCCAGTTCCCTCTCTTCCTGTCTCCCTGTCCTTCCATTAGAGAAGGCATTTTTTTGACAAAAAAGTTATATGTTTTATTTATTTCTACTTATCAGTTCTTTCTCAGGGGGTAGACTATACAAGTCATTCTTTAAACAATTTCTCTTACTTTATATAATATTCTCTTGTTTCTGTTTGTTTTACTTTTCCTAATTTCATATAGGTCTTTCTGTACTTTCTTAAAATTAATCTGCTCATCATTTAAATAGGTTGTGGCATATGATTTTATATCTTTTGTTTTGTTTTTTTCCCTTTTAATTCCCTTAGGATCAGAAAGTTCATTTTGTTTATAGCCACCCTATTCCCTCCATACTGTTATCCTCTCCCTTAATTCCACCAATCTCCACTTGTTTCTCTGCTGATTTTGATATATTTCTACAAATAAAGACAACGGTGATGTAGGAATTTTGCCATAATTTATGGAAATGCATGTAAGAAAATTTCCCAATCTCCTTCCTTTGAATTAGACCCCCTTTTTCTTTACCATCAAATTTTTTGTTAAACCTGTCCATTCCATTCAGCTGAACTGAACTTTTCTGATCTCCAGTTCTTCCTCCCCTACAAACCTTTGGCCTCCTTTATTGTTTTTCCTTTCTTATTTTAAACTTAATAGTCTTGCTTTAGAATTAAGTTAAGCCTATTTACTTTGAGGAGTGTGGAATTTAACCCATTTTGGTACTCAGAAAATGTTAAGTAATATTTTCATTTGAGAAGAATCCTGTTATTCTCAAGAATTGTTTTGGAAAATATGGGGTATGTGGAGGAAATCTTTCTTTAGCTTTTCTTTCTATTGGCATTTACAGTTTTGAGTCCATTTATATATATATATATTTTTTTTTTTTCTCACATAAAAAATATCTTAGTTGGGACTCTAATCCAATAAAGCTTTCTTCTGGCTTTATTAAAATCATGTAGTTTAGGGGGCAGCTGGGTAGCTCAGTGGATTAAGAGCCAGACCTAGAGACAGAGTTCCTGGATTCAAATCTGGCCTCAGACACTTCCTAGCTATGTGACTCTGGGCAAGTCACTTAACCCCCATTGCCCTAGCCCTTACCACTCTTCTGTCTTGGAACCAATATAGCATTGATTCTAAGATGGAAGGTGAGGGTTTAAACAAATGTAGTTTGTAATGTGTTATTTCTGCGTAGGACTCTTTATGTCACCCTATTGGTTAAGATTTCTCACTAGTTTGAAAGATTTTCTGGAGTTTAATTGATTTTGCTTTCTTAAAACTTACCTTGTAGAGGTGGTTAGGTAAATTTTTCATGTTAGTGCTTGAAATGAATTATGACAGATTTCAGAATGCAAAGTTCTTTTGCAGAACTTTTTGAAGACTTGATATTTTGTAGCACATCTAGATAAAGTTAGACGGAGAGTTAAAAAAAGACCTTTTATATGAAATGAAATAGACCTAATTGTTTTAGGCAAGTAAATTTACATAAAAATAACTTTCAGTGAAACAATTATGATTTAAAACGTAATTTTTTTAAAAACTTCATCCCGACTTCTTATACCTTACACTGCCATGCAAGCTTTGATATGGTGACACTGGTCTCCTTCCTATTCCTTGAAGAGGATGTATCTCAGCTCAGAGCATTTTCACTGGCTGTCCCCCATGTCTGGAATGTTCCCTTTCCTCCCTTTCATCTCTGCCTTCTGGTTTCCTGGTTTCCTTCAAGTCTCACCAAAATCCTAGTAGAGTAGAATCCCAGTCACATTTCTGATCTTTTAATTTTGACATTTCTTCTTTGTTTCCTGTTTCTTCTGTGTTTAACTTGGTTTGTTTGCATGTTTTCTCCCTCAGGTTGTGGGCTCCTCAAGGGCAGGGAGTATTTCTGAATTTCTTTGTATCCCCAGTACTTAGCACAATGCCTGTCCTATAGTAGGCTTAGTAAATGCTTATTCTCTGAGTGATCTGGATGGCTTAACATGAAAAAACCAAAATTTTCGCTGTAGTAATTTTAAAAGAAGATGATGTTTCGTTTAGACTCAGAAGATGAAATGGGAGATGCTAGGAATAGGGCTTTGGGGGACTTTTATCTGATTTAAAAGCAAAGGTGATTCAGTAAACAAATTATTTGGAAAAAGAAATTTAATAATTTATGGTTGGATGAAGTAGTATGGTCCTTCAGCTGAGTAATGCTCAAGCAAGCCTTAGCTGTAAAGTTCAATCAGTGTAGTTGTTGCAGCCTGTTTCATTGAAGGAATAAGGACAAAAGTTTGTTTGTAACTACCATGGAACTGAGTACAAAGACTTCAGTGACCTTTGAACTTTGTGGCTGTGAATCTGAACTAAGGAATTGTTTAAGAATGGGAAAAGCTGCCAGTCCATTAAGGATCTGCTTTCTGCCTGCTTTCTCTAGAAATGTTGAATGACCCCACTGGAAAGGAAAAAAAAGAATCCTCCTCTACTAAGAAAACAAAAAACAACTCAACCTCTAATTGGAAGAAATTCTTTCTTGCTGCAGAAGAAATTATTTGTCTTTACACTAAAGTCTAATTAGATATTCATATCTAAAACGGCTATTCATTACAAATATTGCTTCTGTAGTTGTAAATTCAAAAAAGGATAGTAATTTTTGTTGCATTTCTAAGACTGATAAGAGATGTTTGTGGCTCCTTCCCCTGCAATTTTTGCTATGGTCTTTGCCAAAGCTCTATTTAAACTCTGTATTTAAAAAAACCCTTCTTTTTCTGGGTCACACTAATTCCGTGGCTTTTTTTGCTACTAGAGTATGTCAGGCAGTAATCAACAAGTGAAATCTATATCCATAAGAAAATTATTTTTGTGAGGAAATAAGAATACTAGGATTCTTACCATTTCATGCTGTGTGGCTATTACTATTAATATTCTAACATCTCACTGGAAAAATATTAAGCTATACAAATAGGGAATCTTAGTCTTAATGAAGGATAATAAGACCTATAGTATTTTGTATAAGGTAGTGGTGGAATTGACCCTTAAAAGCCTTGGAAATATTGACATGTGTTAAAGACTCCAAATTTCTGGAAAAACTGATTCTGAATGATTTTGCTTTGCATCTTATTGCCCATACCATAATGGAAACAATTTGTGTACTAAGATGGTACATCCAAACCCCCATTAAAAAGAGCTTTTTGCTGTAGTAATGATGATATATTATTTGTGCTAATCTTTCCATATAAACTTTTGCCTATTCTTGCTCATAGCCAGTGCAGAGTATTTGAGGTAGAAAATAATAGATGACATAATTTTATTTTATTTTAAAATGAATTTATTTAGAATATTTTTCCATCATTACATGATTCATGATTTTTCCCACCCCTCTTCCATCACCCCCCCCCCCCCCCAAGCTGACAGGCAGTTCCACTGAGTTATACATGTATCATTAGATGACATAATTTTAATAAAAGGTGAGTAACATTTTGGGGTGAGAAAGAGCAGTCCAGGTATTAGTTCTTCAGTCTGCATAAAGTCAGGAAATTAAAAACTGTCATTAAAGGTTTAGGACATGTTCTTTTATAATTAGTTTATTATTATTATTAAGAAAATATTTTAGGTAATTTCTTCACTTTAAAAATATTGCTTTGTAAAATTATTATTCAAATGGAAATATGAAAGTAAAACAATGAGGATATTGATCCCTAGCTGCTAGTTGGAAGAGTGTGGTGGTTTTGACCTTCTAATTTTATAGTGCTTGAGAATTTCCATTTTATTCCTGTGGTAAATAACATAAAAAATGTTTTGGGAAGTTCATAACTGCCAGAAATGAGCCACATAAAATGCTTTCTAGTGCCATAAGCCACACTGTATTAAGTCTATTAAATTTCTACTGAAAAAAGTCAGACCACATAAAAATTAGAGGTAAAATCAAGTGGGTACTCATCTTTTTGTAAATGCTCATTATGATGTGGTTTTGAGGAAATTTGGAATTTTTTGATTGCAGTTTAACAAGGAATATTTTTTATTTCATGTCTTCCAACCAAAACCTGGGGTAACTTCATTTATTTACCAGAAAGGAGATGATTTCTATTTTCCAGTTTTGAGTAGTCCTCAGTAGATCCTTCTAATGGCTTTCTACATTGTAACAAGGTCTATAGTCACCAGGTAGTTAGAAGAAGGGAAAAGAGGAAGTTGTAAGAGATTTATTCTTTTATCATGTCTTTGCCTTTCCTTTTAAGTTTTGTCCTCATTCCCTTCCTCTCCTAATCCCTCTCTATCAGAACTCCAAAGAAGAGAGATTATCATTGTAAGGAAGAATTAAAATTACCTGGTGTATACAAGGATTTCATAACTGACTAATCTCATTTTTGTGCATTATGGGGAACCTTGGAAATTATCAACTGGTTATATTCAACCAGAGGTATAGGAACAGAACTAGAAAACTTTCATTCTCTTCTTGCCTTTGACTAGCTGGGTGAAGTTTTGGCATTGGTCTACCTGATCATCAAAAGGCACAATTAAGGGCCTCTGGCCAATTATGGATTTTTCACACATGCAGAGACAATAAAAATTATTTTTTGAGGATCATGCAAATTGTTAAGTTTAGAATAGTATACATTTTGGTACTAATTAAGAATTTCATTGCCTAGTAATCAAATATTTAGCTCAAATGTATGTAGTTAATTCTATTGGTCCTTAAAATTTTCTCATTTCCAAATAATCAGCTGTTTATTTGTACTTTATGCCACAGTTATAGGCACCATGTTTGGGGAATTAGTTTACTTCAAGAAGATGAAGTAGGAATATTGAAATAAAAATAAGAATCCATCTGGAAGGATGAATCATTTGTGCATGACATTTAAAGGCAGCAGTCATTGTTAGTAACATTGTGATTCTCTCATTATGACTTCCTCTTCTGTCATTTTACTTTGCTTTTATGTGAGGAATTAATTATCTTTGAACCTGACACCCCTCCCCCTTTCAAATTTATTTCTGTTCAGGGAACTACCAACCTTCTAATCACTTTGGTTTGCAACTTTGAAGGCATCATTAATTCTTCACTGTTCCACCTACTCCAGCTGTCCAAATCTTCACCAAGTATTATTGATTCTACTTGGAAGCTATTGAGAGATGATAAGGTTCAAACAGAGATAGCTCTGATATTAGTAGAGAGAAGAAGATGGATGCATCTCTCAATAGCTTCCAAATTGGTCTTCCTGAATCCAATTTCTTCTCTTTCTAGTCATCCTCCACACATCCATCAGATTGATATTCTTAAAGTACAGGCTTCCTTCAAAGGTCAGGTCAAGAGCTACTTTCTGTATGAAGCTTTTCCTAATCCTTCTCATCTGCTAATGCTTCCAAACCTTTATACCCATTTCCTTTACTTTCTATGTATTTTGTTTACTTATTGTGCATATCGCTCTTGGGCATTCTATCCCCTCCAATAACAGATTCTTATGTATTGGGGATATATACATATATGTTTCTGTCAATCTGTGTGTTTACATGTATAAGTTGGATACCATGTTCCTTAAATTGTTATTTAATAGTATGCTGCCTTGCTGGTTTTAGTATACATTGTTAGAATACTACCTCTGAAGATTAAGAATTTTGGGTGACACAAAGGGCAATGGTATGCACAAGTAGACAGCTACATAAGAGATATCAGTCAGGAAATATGTGACTGGATGAATATGGACAAGAATTGTATAAAACAAGGTGTAGGAGAGTTGTCATCTCAACTAATAGAGGGAGAACTTATAACAGTAATATCTCATCCCCTGGAAAAATGCTAATGTTTGCTGATGATAGAATATTAAACAGTGTATTCATATCAAATGAATCTAGTTTTGAGTGCTTATGGAAAATGGGTGCCATAAATGTAGCATTTTTACTTGGGCTAGGAGCTGTTAGGGTCTTGTGGATATAGTTCCTATTAAGTTGAAAGTGTGTGGCTATGTCAGACATAAAATGTTCCCAGTACAGCTTCTTTTTGTCCCAGATAGTTTCTGCTTAAATATCACCATAGAACTAGTTTTTTTAGAACTGATTCAGTCCTTCTCATTTTTCCTTTCCCACTTATTTTATTGTTTGGGGAATGGGGGGTTAGAGGAGAGGTCTGTAAACTGGACTAGTTTTTCTGTAAAAGGCAAAGAAGTGCTCTCAAGACCTGATTCAGGAGATTAGGACTCTAGCCATTGATACCCTTTCTTGAGCCCAGGGCAAGAGAAGTCCCTGCTATATGTATTATTGCTGTGAAAGTCATAGACCCTTAGACAGATAGGTGGCACATTGGCTAGAGCAAAAACATGAAGTTGGGATGACGTGAGGTCAAATCCTGCCTTAACTTAATTAGCCATGGAAACTTGGGCAAGTAATTTAGCCTCTGCTGGCCTCAATTTCCTTATCTTTAAATGAAGTTAGAAATAGTACCTGCTGTCTATGGTTATTTTGAGGATAAAATGAAATAATATTTGTAGAGTGCTTTACAAACCTTCAGGAATATATAAATGTTAGCTATCATGTAAATACTAGCTTCTGATGAGATTTATTTCCATATGGGGACAAAGGGCTATGTATACCTAACCCAGTGGTGTTTCCTTGCTGAAAATTCTTTCTATGCTACCATAAACCTCTTTCTTGTTAAATGTTAGTTTCTATAAAGCCTGAACCACCCCACAGACCAGCCTGAGCCAATCTTGAGTCACAACAGGATTTTGTCTGAGAATTAAGTGACCACTGTCTTAGCCTTTGGTGGGGTTCATTAGAGATGTTTTAGCAAAAATAATTTGAAAATGATTAGCAAGTATTCATCAGTTTGTAGGCTAGTAGGTAGGATATAATCATCTGGCCCTGTAAAAGAATATGTTCCCTTTCATAAAATTGCTGAAATAAAAACTGAGTTGTTATCAATAACCTAACAATTAGAATTAAGATATATTTTGATTGAATCTGCTCCATGATTCAAGAATAGTTTATTTCATAAAATTCCACTTTTCTCACTGATTTCCACTGATTAGCAATAGTCAACAAGTGTTTATTAACCACATATCATTTGTCAGGCACTATTAGATGCTGGTGATAGACAAAATAATGAAACATTTTTGCTATCATGAAGTTTACATTCTATTGGCAGAAATAACATGAACTCATATAAGGGCATAGAAGGTAGTTTTGGAGGGGAAGGTTAACAAGCAATTGGGGGAAATTAAGAAAGGCTTTGTGTAGACAGTACCATTTGAACTAAGCTTTGGAGAAACTAGAGATTCCAAGGAACAGAAGTAGAGGGAATATAGTCTAGTGAAGTTTAGGAATGGGATATAGCCAGATTGTGAAGGACTTTGAATGCCTAGCTATGGCTTATTAAGGAGAAAATTGACATGATTTGACCTTTTATTTAGGAAAAAGCAATAAACCTGAAAATATGTTTTGCATGAATAAAATTAAAGTTTTGATTTTTTGATTTTTTTTTACTTCTACAGTTTACTTCACTATTTAAAAGATTTATGACTTCATTAATGTGATGTTGCCTCCACCAATACAGGCTATACCTCTCTTCACAATGACTTAAAGATGGTATTTGAGAATTGGCCTGGCTGAAAATTTTACCATTCTATAGCTAGCTAGCTAAGGAGACAATCTGAAGGCTGGTTCCCAGTTAATAGGTATATACATTTACTAGAATTGGGCTTGTACCATATCTTTTTAGTTAGTCACCAGGGATTTTAAATTCTAAATCCCAATGAAATACTCAAGTCAGAATGGAATTTTATGGTGGTTTATTTACAATAGAGTGAAGATATTAAGGAAGAAAGAAAGAGAGGAAAGGGAGAGAGATACCAGGCAGGAGTTCAGAGAGGGGGAGGGAAGGGTGGGGTCAGAGGATTAAATCTAGCACAGCTCCCAGCCACAAGGCCTCCTCCAAGATGAGGGGCCTCCAGAAAAGCCAAGGAAAGGGGAGTAAGTAAGCCTTGCACTCACCACATGACAGTCTAAGGGAAGCAGTCTCTATTTTGAGTTAACACTTATGAAAGGGAACTCTTTATTCTCGTTGTCTATTTTGAGTTAACACTTGGTTAACACTAACTTAAGTACTCCTACTTAGTACCTCACCAGACACTGAGTGTTTATTTGCTAAAGTGGGTAACAATTCAATCAATCAGGAAATTGTGAATCCTTTTGATAAGAGTTTACACCTCCAAAGGATGAGAAGTGGATCCCACAAGACACTGCCCCTCTGGGCAGTGCTAGACAATTTGAAAACTATAACTGGTCCCTGTAAAGAGGAGAAGGGACAAGAAGTCACTATAAAAGACCTGAATTTCTGAGACTAGAGGTCAGCTTCAGGAGTTGTCCTCAACTGCCTCTTGGAGGGAACTTGGGTGAGTGAATAGCTGACTTTCCTGACTTCTGGAGAGATGTTAATTATGGTCAAGGGTTAACAAGTTGTGCGGGGCTGAGTCAAGCACCAGAGCAATATTTAGTGTGATAGGCTAAATAGCTTCTCTACCTTCATTTTGTATTTCTCAACTTTCACTCTCCACCTATTTTGTAAATAAAAACTATTGAAAATCATTTTGACTTGAGCTATAATATTTTAAATCAACCACCATATCATTTATAATTTTCATATATTTTAGTCAAACCCTTAATTTTAATTCCTTACAGTTGTAATAAATAGAATTTCCAACTTTATCTCTCCAACTTGCCTTCTTGTAAGTGTGGTAATGTTCCACAGTGGTATTGGGTAAACTATCATGTTTGATTAATGGAAATCCATCAGTGCTACTTGACAAAATGATCAAAGTATGAGGTCTACTGATGGCATATCAACAAAGTATCTTTGTATAATCCAGGTTGGCACAGGGAGACATAGAGAGAGGTTTGCTGACACTGTGGTCACCCCAGGGAGGAACATGTAAACATGCAGAATACCCTATTGCCTAGAGAAGGAATGTTTCAGACCTGTTCTGATGCACTCTGATGGGACAGGTGTCAATTGGCAGCTTTGTCACATAGCCAGTTTTATGTTCTAGCCAGGTGGACTAAGAAGGGAACTTGCATGCCAAAGTTATGTTCCTGGCCAGGGAGGCCCTGAACATCATGGAGAAAGTAGGATGTTAAGAAACAGGCAATAACAGTTTGGCTCATACTCCAGGAGTAGAAATCTCAGTTCTTGTATCTGGTCTAGCTTGCAAAGATAAAGGAGGAATCTCAGACTAAAAGATAACCTGTATTTCTATTAGTCCAAACCAACCAAACTTTGTAGATGACTGATTGAGGACAAGTACAGCAGTATTTTGCTTTGAACAAAACCCAGATCAGGAATTTGGACAGTGCAGACCAGAGGGGTGGCAATCAGACTTTGCCCTAAATCAGACCACTTTGGGAGCACTAAAGGTTATTAGCCTGTGTCTGAAATCATAACACTCAGTACCTGAAGAAACAGCAGCAAGACCAACCCAGACACTCTCTCCAGAAGTGTGACAGAACCTCGCCTTAATGCCAAGGCTAAAGTCAGAAAGTAGGCTGGAATAATGGGCAAACAAAAAAACTACACCATAATAAGCTATTACAACATCAGGGATGCTTATGACACGAATGTAGCAGAGAATAACTAAAACATTTATAAACAATGCTTCAGAGAGAAAATAGAGCTTCGGTACAACCTCAACTAGAATTCCTGGAAGAGATGAATCAAGAATTTTAAAAAATGTTTTCATAGATAAAATGAGGAAATAATAATAAAATAAAATAAAACTTTAGGAAAAATTTGGAAAAGAAATGAGAGCTGTGGCAGAAAGAATTGGAGAAAAAATTAATGATTTATCACAAGTGATACAAAAATTTACCTAAATAGCAAACTCCCTGAAAATGAGAATAGACGAAATAAAAATCAATCATCCATGAATCAACAAGAAATATTAAAACCAAAAGGCTTAGAAAATAAAAGAAAACATAAGGTACCTTATAGCAAAAAGCAGCAAACTTGGAAAAGACATCAAGGAGAAAATAAATTTAAGAAAAATTGGGATACCTGAATACTGTGACCAAAAAATCCCAGACATCCTAGTTCAAGAAAACTTAAAAAAAAATGGCTAGATTTCATAGAACAGAGAACCAAAATGGAAGTAGAAAGAATCCATTGAGCAATTACTGAAAGAACCCCCCAAATAAAAACTCCCAGGAACATCGTAGTTAAAATCCAGAGCTTTCAGATCAAAGTAAAAATACTAAAAACAGCTAGGAAGAAAGATTTCACGTACCGAGGAACCACAATCAGATTTGCCCATGATATAGCAGCTACCATTGCAAAGGAGTGGAGAACTTGGAATAAGATATTAAAAGGTAAATGATGTGAGCTCAATAGTCAAAAATAATTTATCCAGAAAAAATGAATATGTTTCAAGGGGAAAAAATTGATCTTTCGTGACGTAGAGGACTTTCAAGCATTCTTGATGAGAAGAGCAGAACTATGTAGAAACTTTGAAGTTCAAACATTGGAATTACGGGAGTTATAAAACAGTAAATATGAATGAACAATGATAATTGACTAAACAAAGATTCCACTTTAATATAAGGAGGTATCTTTGCGTTCCCTCTGAGCCCTATAATCATTGTGGGTTGTAGAGGGATTCTAATTAGACAAGGCCTGGAAGTTGTTCTGATATGTCTTAGATCTTGAGAGAAGAATGGAAGGATAAGGGAAGAGGAATACATTGCAGGCAAGGGGGGAGGGTGTGGAAGGGAAAAGGTTAACATTTCATTTAATGAGGAAATAGGAGGGAAAAGTAAGAACGGAGGGGGAATTTGAGAGAGGCTAGATTAAGGAAGAGATCCACTATAAACAAAACAAACTAATGATTTACAAAAATGTTTGTATCTCTTTTGAGATGGCCAAGAATGAGGATCTGAGAGGGTACTAATAAATCGGGGAATTAGAAGAATAAATAATGGTCTATAAATATGATTGAATAATATTGTCTTGTAAGAAATGATAAGAAAGTCAGAAAAATCTAGGAAGACTTGTAGGAATTGATGCCAAGAGAAGTGAATAGAACCTGTTTAAAGGGAAAATAAACTTTATTTTCCAGATTTAAATACTCAAATGGATTAGCAAACCCATTGATTTGGATGTTCTCTCCAAGGATGCTAATTACAATGCATCCCTTTCTGCCTCCCAAAAGTTCCTCAATTGAAGCCTTCTCTTTCTCTTTATACCATGAGGATATGATAGAGCATTCTGGTCAAAGATCTATCATATTTTCATCTCAGCAGGTGATGAGCTCATCACTTTCTGGCATATAATATTTTCCATGACATTCTTTATTCCTGAGCTGTGGAATTGCAGCCTGCTTATACCCATCACACTTTTTATGTTGCCTTTTGTTTGATCTTCAGAAGTAGTAATGTTCCAGGTTTCTCTGTATATTTGCAACATTGTTAAAATGTGTATATTAAAAAGATGCCTTTTTAATGAGAAGTTTGGGATAAGTAGAAGTGCTTTTTAGTTTTCCAAAAGAAGTTCAGTTCATTTTTTCTTCCTTTTCTACTCTGAACCCAGCTCATTGTCCATTGTATTATCTATTCTAAGTATATCTATTGTTGTAAAAGCTTTTTGGGGTTTCCATGCAAATTGCATGTTGAAATCTAGGCCATAGAAAATTTTCATCCATTTAGTCTTTCCTATGCTGATAAGTTAGATTCCTTTGATGATTACTGATGTATTCAGGCAGTTCTGCTGTGTCTTGAGGACTGATATAGTCCGTACAATGTTGGGAAGGCTCACCAAGTTCCAGGGTTTTTCTATTTTTTTACTGTTGTTTTTTTTCTTCTTTCTTCCTTTTCCCTTCTTGAAGCTGGGGAATCTAGATCCAGTCTAGGATGTTTGAGTACTCACATAGCTTTGATGAGATTGAAGTTCACCAACTTTATTCCTTCCTTTGAGATGGAGGACCACCAGGTTTTATCATTTCTCCAGCTTCTACATACTATAAACTCTTGGTGGTACTAACTTGCTGTTGAAACTTAAGGTCCCCTGAATCTTGTTACTTGCTTTTCCACTATGCCTTACAGACTTTTCTTTCCACTTGAACTTTCATCTAGCTTAACTTTGTTTTGTATTGTCTCCTCAATTAGCATGTGAGTTCCTTAAGAACAGAGACTGCCTAGCCTTTTCTGTTTGTGTCCCCAGTGTTTAGCACATGGTGCCTGGCACAGAGTAAGTGCTTAATAAATGCTTTTCTCAATTCATTCATTCTTTCATTCATTTGTTCATTCATTCATCCATTCATGTTATCCTCAAACAGGAACAACTGGAGACTATCACCATCCACTAGGAATTCCTCTTTGTCCTGAATTTTGCACTGGATCTCCTCCATCATAGTGGAGAATACTTCTGGTGAGTATAGATCTCCCTGTTTTATGCCTGACGTAATATTTATTGCCAGAGGTTCGTTGTACAGTGTTATTTTTGTTGTTACTTCTTCCAAGGAATCTTAAATAATTTTTGTTATATGGATCACTTTGTAACCCAAAAAGAACATTTTGTTCTATTAGTTGAATGTTTTTCATCAACAAACAAGTGCACTGGCGTATTACGTTGTCTCTCTATTTCAGTCAGTTATGAGAGGGTAAAAATGTGGTCCATTGTTGAATATCCTTTGTGAGAGTCTACTATTTTCCTACTATCTTTATCAGAAGTACTCTCAATTTGTGAATACCAAGTAGGTAGGCATATAGGTCATTAGCTGTTAATGTTTTCTTAATCCTGCTCTTTGGAAGCAGTAAGGTCAGAGATTTTTTCCCCCAACCATATCTTTGGTATATTCTTTTTTTAGATAACTTCTAAGTTGGTCTCTCACTGCTTTCATAATTATATTGTTTCCAGTATGTCTGAATCTCTTCATATAGATACTTGATCCAATTTAGTTTCTTTGCCCACCTTTCTTCTCTTTAGCATCTTTTCTCTGTTATCTGCAAGCACTTTGGAGATTGCGATATTAGGGTTTAGGAGTGTAATTCTTCCATTTTTTATGAAGAAAACAGTTCATTGTAATATTTTTTGTTTTTTTTTTCCCATTTTTCTTCTGTTTGTATTCCTACTTCTGTTTTATTCTTGATGTCCTTGTGATGACTTTTTAAAGTTGAATATCTTTCCAAGCTTTCTTTAGAGTGATTTTACCTTCCATTGCTTCTTTCTCTTTTATGAGACTATACAGCTTGTAGTCATCTGCTGTTTTTCTTTTTAGTTTTTAAGTAAGCTCAGGTGTTGGTGCAAAGAGTGGGACACGATTCATGATCCATCAAAGGAGTCTGAAAAGAGTGCTCAGTTAGATAGGTCAACAAATTAAAGGCTCTAGCAACTGGGGATTCTAGGAAAGCCTTCTTGTAGTAGGTGACACTTCAGTTGATTCTTGCAGGAAGCTAGGAAAACTAAAAGAGGAGTGGAGTGAGAGCATTCTGGACGATGGAGCAAACTGTAAAGGCACAAAAGATAGAAGATAGAGTTTTGTGTGTGAAAAATATTGAGGAGACCAGTCTAGGCAGATTGTAGAGTAAATTAAAGGGAGTAAAGGTTTTAAAGAAGTAAAAGGGGAATAAAAAAGCAAAGGAGATTGGAAAGGTAAGAATGGACCTTATTTGTGGGTTCGCTCCTAATGAACTACCCTGACCAGCAGGGTCCCACAAAGGAAGGGGCTCACCTTTGTAATGGGACCGAGGAGAGATAGGGACCGAGAACCAGGGTGGAAATGAAAGACACCGACAAATCAGTGGTTGGATAGGGCAGGCAACCCCTATGATTTTCCTTAAGGCGGAAAATGAGGATAATGGAATACAAGGTGGTTGAGGAGATTAAGATAGAGAATGCAGGCTGAGATGATCACAGCCTCGGGGAAGGAAAGGACTTGGAGGAGAAAGAGAGAGAGAGAAACGGTAATCCTATCTAGGGAAAGAACCTTCCTAAAAAGAGAAAATTCCAGGGGTTGCCTTGCTTTTATTGATGAGGAGGCAGAGGGATGCCTCTAATCACGTAGCAATTACATCACATATCTTAGACAATCATGATTGGGGGGTACAGTGGAGGGAACACCTTTTGGGCATGTAGGACATAACCGCGCTTTCCCGGGCAAGTCTCCGAACATGTTAATGGACTTGTGTTGGGCAATAGGTCTCGTGATCAGGTCAAGGTTACCTTCACAAACCTTATGGGTAAAGCCTCATGCTTGGAGACACAGTAATAATATAGTCATCTATATTTCATAGATGTGAATATGCTTGGGATGCTACATATCCCCCCCCTTTTTTTTTGGAAAGGTGATTAATATATAAATGTGACTAAAATCAAAAATATAAAAATCATGTAGCATCACCAATTGATGCTTCAAGTGATTAAAAATAGATATTCAAAATATATTGCCAAAGCCTTGGCTGAAAAAAGTAATTGTGATTATCAACAATAATAAAATCTTCCTCTTTGCTCATGACGATTATTGCAAAGATAAAATGTGTTCTTAATACTAAACAATCAAAATCAAAGATAAAAATTTTCATAAATGATTGAAAATAATGACAAAAGTATTAAAAAAGTTTTTCACTCTGATTAACCTGAATTATTGAGGTAGTAGTCCCATAGAACATAGGACAGGTGCATTAGATTATTACCCACACACAGTTAGGATTACAAGAAGTTGCCAGTGCTTTTGTAGTAAGATAAAAGATGACTGCATCTGGATATAAAGGGGAATTTCCTTTTTCTCCCTTGTACTGATTATGAATTTTAGGGATATACCCGCCTAGATGCCTGCCACATGGCAATATGGTTGGACTTTGATACCTGAGCCACCTGTGAATGAGGGTGTCGAACACCATGTCCCAGGACCTCCAACCTCAGCAGCCCACATATATCCATCTTTTATGGAATATATGCCTGTGTGTGTGGCTTTTGTTGTCTGGCTCATTGAGGTGTCCTCTGCATTCCCTTTTTATGCAGTCAGTGATGGTTTCCCAGGATAGTCACCTGCAACTTTAACAATTGCTGTCACGTTCTTGTAATCTGATTCTGTTGGGTACATATTAAGAGAAACATTTGCACCTTCATTGCTCAGGATTAGAGTGTTAAAAGTACTTGAAATATTTTTCAAAATATAAGAGAAAAATGAAAACAACATAGTATAATCAAAATTTTCAGAGAAAATAAAGTGAGCGCATCAAATCAAAATTGCTCAATAGGATTAAAATGATATAAAATGGTATAAAATGTTCTTAAAAATACTTTCTGTCTTATCCCCCTTTTTTTTTTGAATAGCATACCAAATATATTTGCATCTTTTGCATTTTTCAAACAGTGGTGTAACCGTAAATGCAAGTAACAAGAACATTATCCCTTTTGTCCATTACTTATTGATTGGTTGTAGTTCAATATCAACATTGGACACAGTGTGAGGATGACGCGATAGGGCCACATCTGGTTGCATATTTCTGATAAAAGCCCTATTTATGTAACCTTTTCTCCAAAGTATTAATAAACCAATAATTATCAGTATGAATATTATCATAGAGCCAATGCTCGTCAAGTTAATTCTACCGAACCAATTTCTGGGATCCAAGGAAGTTAGAGTTGCTTCCCATTGGGATGCAATTTTTTCAGCTTCCTGTTCGTATACAATTTGGTCTAACTTGTTAATTTCTTGTTGAAGTTTTATAATATCCAATGTGCTGTTATGACGTCCCCAGGCACCTCTTATGTGTTCAACTACAGTGTGCCAACTATAGGACACATTGTCATATGTTAGAGGTGTAATACAATAACCTGTTTGGTTAAAATGACAAGGAAAAGCGATTCTGGTATGTAAAGCTTCAACCTCTTTTCCTAGCCAAAATACAGCATCCTTTAATGTTTCAAGTTCATCTTTAAATGCTAAGTCAATACTTTGCTGAGTATGCCATAATTCAGATGAATTAGACACAATTTCTTGTATAAATCCTTGGTTTTGTATAGAGGTAGTTAATGCAACAGTTGCTGTGGTTAGTGATGTTATCATAGCGACAATGGACAATTTGAAATTCTACACACAGGAGTTTATTTTTCATTTTTGGAATAATAGGGAGCCTTGGGAGTATTGAGCAGAGGAGTGAAGAGTCATATCTTTAAAAAAAAATCACTTTAACTGCTGAGTAAGGGTGGATTGGAATAGCAAGAGTTAAGGCAAGAAAAAACATTTAGAAGGGTATTGCAGTACTCTGGGTGAAATGTGATATCTGAACTTGCAAGGTAGTGGCAGTTTGTGAATTGAGAGGAGGGAAAATATATAAAAATGTTATTTAGCAATAATTTGTTATATAGGGTGAGTGAGAATGAGGATGTCACTGAAGTTGTTAGACTGGATGACTGGAAAAATGGTGCTGCCCTTATTAGTAATAGGGAATTTGGGAAAAGGGGAAGATTTAGAAGAAAAGAATATTGCTTTGCACATATCAAGTTTGCAATTTGAATGAGACATCTAGTTTGACTTGTCCAAAAGATATTTGGTGATATGGGGCTTTAACTCAGGAAAGAAACTGTGACCGTGAAAATGTGGGTTGAATGACTGTGAATTGCCAAAACTGTAAAAATAATTTCAGTGTCTTGATTTTATATAAAAAATAAGTGGTCGCCATGGGAAAAATTCCCAAATATGAAATACCCAAGTCTGCTGGGTTTTATGGAGATTTTAATTAATACGAATGAAGGAATTAAGGGAAGGGAGAGAGACAGAGTAAGAGGAAATAGTAGGAAAAGACTAGGGCCTAGGCCTTTCTCATTAAGAGAGAAAACTAAGTCAGTCTTTTATCCACTCACCACAAGATTTTGTCCCAAGTAAAACTCCAGTATTCAGAGAGACCCTCCAATTCAGCTTCCAAACTCAACTAAGTTCAGAGGCCAGCTACTCCAACTAGTCCGAACTCCCCTAAGTTGAGAGAGCCAGCTCCTTTTAAAGAGAAATTTCTCTTATGTCACCCCCCCCCCCCCCAAATTTTCACATCTACCAATCACAGTAGATGTTTTCCACAGGACTCTCCATTCTTAATTCACATCTTCTTTTGTTATCACCTTCCCTGAGTAGACTAAAACTTCACACCTCTTGCTAAGCTTGCCCTTTGTAAGTTGCTTGGTCTTTTAGTGATTAATTTAACTTTTATAGGTACTTAGTACCCTTTTGTATTAGATCTAAAAATAGACCTAGCTTAAGGTTTTGGCCTCACTATAAGTATGAGTTAGGGACTTTTTCATTGTTCAGTAAGGAGTTTTACAACTTTATCTTCCCCTAAGGCACTAAGTATGGGTGGAGTAATGTTAAAGTTCCCAATACATTCCTGATGAAGTACCTCCCTTGTTTAAATGGGGAATAACCTTAACCAAATGTTCTAAGGTAGAGTCTGAGAAGTTTTAAGATTCACAAAACTAGAGTTGGATATAGATCTGACAATCAATCTGCTTCAATGTGATAGTTAAATGTATGGGAGTTGATGAGATCACCTAGTGAAATAGTATAGAGAAGGGGACCACGGAGAGAGCCTGAGAAGAGAAAAGAGAAAAATTAGGAGAGAGCACAGTCATGGAAATCTAGAGAGGAGGGAGTATCTAGGGGGAGAAGGACATGAACAATACTAAAGTAAAGAGTAGTCAAGAAAGATGAAGTTTGGGTAAAAGCTTCTAGATTTGATCATTAGAAGATCATTGCTGATACAACAGGACAGTTCTGAGGGACTTATGAGAAAGAACACTATCCACATCCAAAGAAAGAACTGTGGGAGTAGAAACACAGAAGAAAAACATTTGCCTGATCACATGGTTTGATGGGGACATGATTGGGGATGTAGACTAAATGATCACTATTGCAAACATTATTATGGAAATAGGTCTTGATCAATGATACATGTAAAAAGCCAGTGGAATTGCTCCTTGACTATGGGAGACAGGAGGAAAGAGGGGAAGGAAAGAACATGAATGATGTAACAATGGAAAAATATCATAAATTAAATAAATAAATTTAAAAAAGATCATTGCTTACTTAGGTAGAGGACTTTCAGTTAAATGATGAAGTTAGAAGACAGATAGCAGAGGATTTGGAAGTGTTAGAATCCAAGAATTTGAGGCATCTGGTATAGTTAGCTTTCTCAAGGAATTTAGTCAAGAAGGGGAGGAGAGATATTGTAAAGATTAAAATTTAGGGGACAATGTAAAAATAGACTCGAATCCAGGACTTCAATCCCCAGAAATCCTTGCTCTACTTCCCCAGAATGCCCTCTAATCTCACTGAATTCTCACCTGGGCCGAGAGAGAGATGGGGTATTTAAAACTGGTTGTGAATAGGCTTGGGCCTCTTTTCTCTTCCTGTCTCTGCTGGCAAGCAGACATGTCTCATGATGTGAGTGAAATTGAATTGGGACTTTCAGCCCACCTGGCCTGTGCCTTTCTTACTTGTATTTTTCTTAAATTCTCAACCTTTAATAAACCTCTAAAATATAATACTCCTTGCAGAGAGAAACTAATTTATACTTGCCTCAGTATCCCCTAAATTTTAATCTTTACATATAGGATACTAGCTAATGGGATGCTTGGATGAAGTGAGAATTTTTTAAACCTGGGGGAAGTATATGTATTTGTATAGGCAGCAGTGAAGGAGATAACTGAGAGATTGAGAGTTGTGTTGACAGATGGAAATATCTAGAAAAGACAGAAGATGGAATCAAGGATTCATGGTCATGATTTAACCATTCCAAGGAGAAGATCTACCTTTACATGTGAGACAGGAATGAAGGAAGCAATAGTGGGGGAAGATATATGAATAATTTGAGGTGAAGAGGCAAGAAGGGGGAGCTCACCAGGAATGGCCTTGAATTTTTTCAGAAGACAAAGTGTGAGTCATAGTCTGTGTAGGTAGGGTAAGACATGGGAAGCTTCAAGAAAGATAAAAACGTTTGGAACAGTTGCTATGGAGATTTGGATTGTGAATTAGTTAAGGAAGAGTATAATGATTGCTTTTCTGTATTGAGGATTACATAAATTTGAAGTAGATCCAGTCCAGATGGTTTTGTGATTTCCTCCATCTCTACCCAGTAACATGCAACTAGGAGTGAAAGGTGGTTGGTGGTAGTAATTTAATGTTAGGGCTTGGTAAAATGTGATTAGTGATAGGACAGGGGACCAAAGGAATGAAGAATTAAATGATGTAGAGTTGAGTTGGTTTACAAAGCTAGGGACAGGAGGAGACAGGTTAGGAAAGAAGCACTGGGAAAGAACTGAGGGGAGGTAGAGGTATCAAAGATTACAGTGAAGAGAAGAAAAGGTTTAAAGGTTATAAAACATTTGGGAGGGAATGTTTTTGACAGGGCCATATGTTTCTGAAGAGTCAAGAAGGATGAAGACTGAGAAATACCCATTGGATTGAATAATTAAGAGAGCTTTATGAATCTTGGTGAGAGCTGTTTCAGTTGCTTGGTTGGGAAGAGAAGACAGATTCTGAGAAGTGATTTGAATGTGAAGAAGTGGAGACAACAACTGTAAATTTCTAGGAAATTTGCAGTGAAAGGGAGGAGAGAGAATGATAGCTTGAAAGGAATATAGAATTAAATGAGATTGGGATAGATCTGGGCATATTTGTAGACAGCTGGGATAAAAGCTGGTGATAGAGAAAGAACAGTGGCCAATAGTAATAGCTATCATTTATATACTACTGACTAGGTGCCAGAGGGAAGAGGTACAGAGAGAATGGCAGAACTAGTTACAGTCAAGAGTAATTTGGGGGTTCATAATTATGGAGGTATAATAACACTTGTGACTGATGATGAGATCAAGAGTCTCATCATTCCTGTTTATGTCTGAGATTTGAGCAGGCTGCTGAACTAGGAAGCCATGCTGTTCATTGGGCCCTCAGTGTGTATCCTGCAGGTCCTTAGTATGCAAGCTGGGGTTGGGGTGGAGTCAAAGACTTTTAGTTAACTGCTACCAGGGTCTGACTTGGGTGATTTATCTGGATGGAATACATTTTAGAGGAAGAAAGGTTGTTAAATAATGATGGTGGCAGAGGAAAGGTCTGGAAGGAGCAGAGAGGAGTAAGGAATATGTTGCTTTTCTCAACCCAGTGTGTTTGTATCCTGTTCTTCTGAGGGTGGCTAGATTTAATGTTTTCTGCGGGTTGGTTGTGCTTGTGGCAGGTTGGCCAGTTTATGTGTTGGGAAAAATAAGATCTACTAGTTGAATATCACAAACATGTTTTGAAGTATAGAGAAATGTATTGACAAATCAGAAAAAGAAGAAATAACTTCAAAAGGAGAAAGTGAGTTGATAGCTACCAGCTTTGACCTCTGTTCCATTAAGCTATTATGATCATCTTTCTAGTTTTTATAGTTCTTTCCTGAAATCACACCATTTCAAGTGTTCAGGTGTGCCAAGATGGAAAAAGAGTTAAGAGGGGACATATTCTGCTGAAGGCTTTCTATGTAGTGGAAAAATGGATGCATCTTGGGAAAATCACTTTAGTTTTGTGTTTATGAATCAGCATCTGTGGATTATTTTATCTCTGTAATTGTTCCCTGACACCAGCACTGTTTTTTTTCTCTTTCAATTTGGAGTGAAATTTTCATTGAAATTCATATTACTTCCCTTTCACAAATTCCTTGAATTTTTCTGAATTGATTCCTGAAATTTCCTTTTCCACACTGGTAATTATTTTGCTCTTTGTAGGAAGTTCTTTTTTTAAAAGGAACAACCTTTTTATGCCAGGATTGTTTTCTTATGAAAACCAACCTCTTATCTTGTGAACTGATAAATAGTAATTGAAATCCTGTGTCTTTTTCTTTGTGCCTGAGCTGTTATTGCATTCTCATAAAACTTTCTATTTTTTTAAACATTATTTTATTTGGTCATTTCCAAACATTATTCATTGGAAACAAAGATCATTTCCTACCGCCCCCCCCGCACCCCCCCCCCATTACCTCTCCCATAGCTGATGTGTGATTCCACTGGGTATCATATGTGTCCTTGATTAGAACCCATTTCCATGTTGTTGGTATTTGCATTAGAGTGTTCATTTAGAGTCTCTCCTCAGTCATATCCCCTCAACCCCTGTAGTCAAGCAGTTGCTTTTCCTTGGTGTTTTTACTCCCTCAGTTTGTCCTCTGCTTGAGGATAGTTTTTTTTTTTCTCATAGATCCTTGCAGATTGTTCAGGGACGATGTAAAAGCCATCAATGGAGAAGTCCATTACGTTTGATTGTACCACAGAGTATCAGTCTCTGTGTACAATGTTTTCCTGGTTCTGCTCCTTTTGCTCTGCATCACTTCCTGGAGGTTGTTTCAGTCTCCATGGAATTCCTCCACTTTTTTATTCCTTTTAGCACAATAGTATTTCATCACCAACATACACCACAATTTGTTCAGCCAGTCTCCAATTGAAGGGCATCCCCTCATTTTCCAATTTTTTTGCTGCCACCACAAATAGTGCAGCTATGAATATTCTTGTACAAGTCTTTTTCCTTATTATCTCTTTGGGGTACAAACCCAGCAGTGCTATGGCTGGATCAAAGGGCAGACAGTCTTATCGCCCTTTGGGCATAGTTCCAAATTGCCCTCCAGAATGGTTGGATCAATTCACAACTCCACCAGCAATAAATTAATGTCCCTACTTTGCCACATCCCCTCCAGCATTCATTATTTTCCTTTGCTGTCATGTTAGCCAATCTGCTAGGTGTGAGGTGATACCTCAGAGTTGTTTTGATTTGCATCTCTCTGATTATAAGAGATGTAGAACATTTTTTCATGTGCTTATTGATAGTTTTGATTTCTTTATCTGAAAACTGTCTATTTATGTCCCATGCCCATTTTATCAATTGGCGAATGGCTTGATTTTTTGTACAATTGATTTAGCTCTTTGTAAATTTGAGTAATTAAACCTTTGTCAGAGGTTTTTATGAAGATTATTTCCCAATTTGTTGCTACCCTTCTGATTTTAGTTACATTGGTTTTGTTTGTACAAAAACTTTTTAATTTGATGTAGTCAAAATTATTTATTTTACATTTTGTGACTAAAACTTTCTTTATGATAAAATTCACCAGAGGATCTTTTTTTTAAAATGTATTTTTTTGAATAAAGTATCCTGGTTCTTATTCCTTACATGCAAAAAGTTTTTATCTTAGTGCCATGTAATTATGTAAGCCAATTGGAGTTGTCCAAGAAGGGATCATTTCAATATTTATATTTGTATCCCCAGAACTTATCACAGTGTGACACAGAGTGGATGCCTAATGAATATTTGTTGATTGATAATATGCAGCAGTTAGCACAGTGCTGAGTGCATCAGAGGTGCTTAATAAATGTTTATGGATTGACATGCTTTTGAAATTCTATATTTTAAATTTACATTGTTATGCAAATAAGATCTCTGTTGGTTTTTCAAATGAAACATTGTAGATGGGCATAAAAGAAAACCCTGGAAGGAGAGGAAGTAATAATTGAAATCACTATGAATTAGTAATATTTTGCTGGTGAAGAAAAATCTATCCTCTTTTAAAAGTGTTTCACAAAGATCACAACATGCAAAATCCGAGTGGTAATTCTTTATAAATTTTGATATGTTTTTAGAATACAATATTCAATTTCATTTACCCCATTTTTAGAAAATATGGGGGAGATGTCAGGAAAAGTATATGTAGCATTAGAGCTGAATAGAAGAGCAATAAAAATAATCAAATGGAAGACTTTTTTTTTTTTTGGAGGGAAAGATCAAAGCAATTGATGGTTAGTTTAGAGAGGGGAAGACTAGGAATGATTGAAGTACTGCTTACAAGTGGGTAAAAGGTTTCAAGTGGGAGAATACATGATTATTTCTTCTATATTAATTCAAACAAGATAAAATAGATTAAAATGAGAGATTTTATTATAGTAAATAATTCATTCAATGAACATTTTTAAGTTCCCACTCTGTGTAAAGAAAGCATTATGCTTGTTGCTAGGGAAACAAAGATATGACAGATCTTGCTATTAAGAAGTTTACAGTTTAATAGATATATACACAAGTCACTGCCAATTAGGAAATCATTGATGCAGGAATCTTGGAGGCTTCTTACATGGTGCATCTGAATATATCCTTGAAAGGAGGAACTTGATAAAGATTAAAAACTTGTTATAAAATATTTAGGAATCTATTTGCCAAGACAAAGGAATTATATGAACAGAACTACAAAACACTTCACACAATTAAAATGAGGTCTAAATAATTGGAAAAACATTAATTGCTCATGGGTAGGGTGAGCTAATATAATAAAAAAGACAATCCTACCCAAATTAATTTACTTAATTCAGTGCCATACCTATCATTGAAACTGTACTATAAAGAAGTGATCATCAAAACAATATGGTACTGGCTAAGAGATAGAAGGATGGATCAGTGGAATAGACTAGGGGTAAATGATCTCAGCAAGCTAGTGTTAAATAAACCCAAAGATCCTAGCTTTTGGGACAAGAACTCATTATTTGACAAAAACTTCTGGGAAAATTAGAAAACAGTATGGAAAAAATTAGGTTTATATCAATATCTCATACCCTTATACCAAGATAAATTCAAATTGGGCAAATAAATTAAATGTAAAGTGTGAAATCATGAATAAATTAGGTTTACATAGAATAGTATACCTGTTAGATCCATGGTAAAGGAAGGAATTTAAGTCCAAAGAAGAGATAGAGAGCATTATAAAATGTAAGATGAATGACTTGGATTATATCAAATTAAAAAGGTTTTGTACAAACAAAACCAATGCAACCAAAATTAGAAGGAAAACAAACTGGGGGAACATTTTTATAACAAAACTCTCTGACAAAGGTTTAATTTCCCAAATCTATAAGGAACTAAGTCAAATTTATGAAAAATCAAGCCATTCCCCAATTGACAAATGGTCAAAGGATATGAGTAGGCAGTTTTCACACAAAGAAATCAAAACTATCAATAATCACATGAAAAAGTATTTCTTTTGATTAGAGAAATGAAAATCAAAACAACTCTGAGGTACTACCTCACATCTAGCAGATTGGACACTATTATAGCAAAGGAAAATAATAAATGTTGGAGGGGATGTGGCAAAATTGGGACACTAACACAGTGCTGGTGGAGTTGTGAATTGATTGAACCATTCTGCAAGGCAATTTGGAACTATGCTCAAAGGGCTTTAAAAGACTGCCTCGCCCTTTGATCTAGCCATACCACTACTGGGTTTATACCCCAAAGAGATAATGAGGAAAAAATACTTGTTCAAAAATATTTATAGCCACATTTTTATAGTGGCAAAAAATTGGAAAATGAGGGAGTGTCCATCGATTGTGGAATGGCTGAACAAATTGTGGTATCTATTGGTGATGGAATTACTATTGTGGTAACAGGAATAATGAACTGGAAGATATTTTTGTGAACTGGAAAGACCTCCATGAATTGATGGGGAGTAAAATGAGCAGAACCAGGAGAACATTGTACACAGAGACTTATAAATGGCACAATCAAAAGTAACAGACTTTCCTAATAGCAGCAATGCAATGATGCAGAAAAATCCAGAGGAACTTATGAGAAAGAATGCTGTCCACATCCAGAGAAAGAACTGTGGAAGCAGAATCCAGAGAAAGAATTGTGGAAGCATAAATGCAGAAGAAAAACATGATTGATCACATGGTTCAATGGGTATATGATTTGGGGTTTTGGATTTAAATGATCACCTAAAATTTTACAAATTCATTAATATTATTAAATATATATTTATTTATTTAATTAATAATGTTTTCCCATGGTTACATGATTCATGATTTTCCCTCACTCTTCTTACCTCCCCCGTCCCAGAACTGACAAGCAATCCCACTGGCTTATACATATATCATTTATAATTATTTAATTATTAGTTTAATAATAATGAAATATTAACATTTGCAAAAGAGTGATCATTTTCACTCTATTGCAAATATGAATAATATAGAAATAGGTTTTGAGTAATGATACATGTATAACCCAATGGAATTGTTCTTAAGCTCTAGGAGAGGTATAAAGGGTGAAATTATGGTTGAGACTGAAAAAAAATCTAAATTTAAGTGGTTGCCAAGGGAAATCCCAAATAATAAAATACCCAAGTCAGCTGTCAAATTTTATGGTGATTTAATTGATGTAGTAGAAAAGATTTTAAGAAGAAGGAGGAAGGAAAGGGGTAGTACCGGGCAGGAAGATAGGAGATCTAGAAAGTAAGGTTTTGAGTGTGAAGGAGGAAAGAATCAGCTTGACCTCCAAAGAGACTTACCTAAGATGCCCGAACCTGAAATCAGCTCCAGGGCAAAACTCACCAAGATGACAACGCTTAGCATGCTGCCAGCCAGAGTCATCTCTCCAGGGAAAGAGAAAGAGGCAGAAACTGACGTGCCTTATGGACGTTTTTACATCATTTTTCTGTGTCTCATTTGTACCAATGAGGACTTAGCTTGACTTAGGACAGCCCAGAGGTCTGTCCTTTTTTTTGCACATGTCTGTTGAAGGCCATCTCCTCAGATAATTAAATCTTGAGTGTGATGTAGACCTTTCAAAATCTTGTTAAAATGAGTTAGGGTGGAGAATATGGAGTTTCCAAGACCTTATTCTGTTATTCCAAGTATTTCCATTGTTCTTGATCAGGAAATAGCTAAATCATCTTCTAAAGCAGTGGTTCTCAACCTTTCTAATGCTGTGACCCCACAATACAGTTCCTCATGTTGCAGTTGCATGCAGCACCCTAAACCAAAAAATTATTTTGGTGACTACTTCAAAACTGTAATTTTGCTACAGTTATGATTCAGAATGTAAATACCTGATATGCATTATGTATTCTCATTGCTACAAATTGAGAGATTGAGAACTGCTGTTCTAAGGAATGGTCTGATTAGGGTGGAATAGTTTTAAAATTCACAGAGGGGAGGGAAGGGAGGTGGGAAAAAATCATAAATCATGTAACCATGGAAAAATATTCTAAATAAATGAATTTAATTTAGAAAATGAAACTTAAAAAAATTCTTGTTGATTAGGTTAGCGAAAGTCTGTTTTTGGCATGGGAGATCTGATGAAGTACCAGGCCTAGAGAATAATTCCATTTGAGTATAATAAAGTATGTGAAGGAGGAGGAGAGTATGAATTAATGACTGAAAAGCATTTATTGGCCCAGGGGGTAGAGAGCCAGGCTTTGGAGTCTGGAGGACATGAGTTGAAATATGAATTCAAACATTTCCTAGCTGTGTAACTCTGGGTAAGTCTCTTATCCCTGTTTACCTAGCTCATACTTGTCTGTCTTAGAGTTGTTAGTAATACAGAAAGTAAAAGTTAAAACAAACAAACAAACAAACCATTTATTAAGTGCTCTCTCTGCTCTCAGAGGAGACTAGTCTGTGATAAAACAAGAAAAGTAGTGTGGAGAACCCAAAATGCCAGAATTAAGAATTTTTGCTTTATTCAGTAGGCAGCAAGGAGTCATTAAAGATTTTTCAATAGA